>NW_015667284.1:0-8054 GCF_001515625.1 Sinocyclocheilus rhinocerous
AAAAGTTTCAGAAGTTTAAGTTTATTGTTGTGAAAAATGCACAAATGTGTTTTACTCTAGAACTGCAAGAAAATCAAAGTCATAAATCTAAACAAGTTCCGAATTTGAAGTTGATATCACAAAAAAATGAGATTTTGTTTGGGCGCAGTACCAAACATTTCCACTACATGAAATTTGCTTCCAACTCATTTCCAATGCAAATAACACAAGTGAGACTTTTTCAGGACCATTCAACCTTTTCAAATCATGTCCATGTTTTTTTTGTATGTTCACATTGCAAGTGCCAAAACATTTACCAAGTTTCGTACCATTCCGATGGAGTAAAAAAAATTAAAAACCAAAATGTGAAATTTTTCCTGTCAAAAATGACCAAACAACACCAAAGGGTAAATGTCACTGCAGAATCATTTGAGACATTAATGAGATCTCACTGGTACAGTGTGTTCTGTGTTCGCTGGTCTGTGGTCTGTATATTTCCCTCGTCCAGTGTTGACAGACGGCATTCTGGGAAGGGTTTAATGGCCACATGACTTGATGGATGTGTGTTTCGACGGCCCTGCGTCTCCTGGAAGAATGACTCCATATATCACAGTAATTGAGTCCATCGAGACTCTTGACTGCTGACGATTAAGTTGGATCTGACTGTAAAATGCAACAGTTGGATTTATCTTTCTGGACTTCGAGGTCTCAGTTTCTCTGTTAAAATATAAAAAAACAACTGTCCTCTGTGTCAGGTCTATATGAAGTCAGTGTTACAAACAGGTCGTGAATGTGGGTGACTGTAGCATGTCGAATGAGAAACCACAAACCTCATAGCAACACCCTAGCAACCAGTCAAAACATCCTTGAAACCTCATAGCAACACCCTAGCAACCAGTCAAAACATCATTGAAACAACATAACAACACCCTAACAACCAGTCAAAACATCATTGAAACCTCATAGCACCACCCTAGCAACCAGTCAAAACATCCTTGAAACCACATAGCAACACTCTAACAACCAGTCAAAACATCCTTGAAACCACATAACAACACCCTAGCAACCAGTCAAAACATCCTTGAAACCTCATAGCAACACCCTAGCAACCGGTCAAAACATCATTGAAACCACATAACAACACCCTAGCAACTAGTCAAAACATTCTTGAAACCACATAGCAACACTCTAACAACCAGTCAAAACATCCTTGAAAGCACATAACAACACCCTAGCAACTAGTCAAAACATATTTTAAACCACATAACAACACCCTAACACAACCTGTCAAAACATCCTTGAAACCACATAGCAACACTCTAACAACCAGTCAAAACATCCTTGAAACCACATAACAACACCCTAGCAACTAGTCAAAACATTCTTGAAACCACATAGCAACACTCTAACAACCAGTCAAAACATCCTTGAAAGCACATAACAACACCCTAGCAACTAGTCAAAACATATTTTAAACCACATAACAACACCCTAACACAACCTGTCAAAACATCCTTGAAACCACATAGCAACACTCTAACAACCAGTCAAAACATCCTTGAAAGCACATAACAACACCCTAGCAACTAGTCAAAACATATTTTAAACCACATAACAACACCCTAACACAACCTGTCAAAACATCCTTGAAACCACATAGCAACACTCTAACAACCAGTCAAAACATCCTTGAAAGCACATAACAACACCCTAGCAACTAGTCAAAACATATTTTAAACCACATAACAACACCCTAACACAACCTGTCAAAACATCCTTGAAACCACATAGCAACACTCTAACAACCAGTCAAAACATCCTTGAAAGCACATAACAACACCCTAGCAACTAGTCAAAACATATTTTAAACCACATAACAACACCCTAACACAACCTGTCAAAACATCCTTGAAACCACATAGCAACACTCTAACAACCAGTCAAAACATCCTTGAAACCACATAACAACACCCTAGCAACTAGTCAAAACATTCTTGAAACCACATAGCAACACTCTAACAACCAGTCAAAACATCCTTGAAAGCACATAACAACACCCTAGCAACTAGTCAAAACATATTTTAAACCACATAACAACACCCTAACACAACCTGTCAAAACATCCTTGAAACCACATAGCAACACTCTAACAACCAGTCAAAACATCCTTGAAACCACATAACAACACCCTAGCAACTAGTCAAAACATTCTTGAAACCACATAGCAACACTCTAACAACCAGTCAAAACATCCTTGAAAGCACATAACAACACCCTAGCAACTAGTCAAAACATATTTTAAACCACATAACAACACCCTAACACAACCTGTCAAAACATCCTTGAAACCACATAGCAACACTCTAACAACCAGTCAAAACATCCTTGAAAGCACATAACAACACCCTAGCAACTAGTCAAAACATATTTTAAACCACATAACAACACCCTAACACAACCTGTCAAAACATCCTTGAAACCACATAGCAACACTCTAACAACCAGTCAAAACATCCTTGAAAGCACATAACAACACCCTAGCAACTAGTCAAAACATATTTTAAACCACATAACAACACCCTAACACAACCTGTCAAAACATCCTTGAAACCACATAGCAACACTCTAACAACCAGTCAAAACATCCTTGAAAGCACATAACAACACCCTAGCAACTAGTCAAAACATATTTTAAACCACATAACAACACCCTAACACAACCTGTCAAAACATCCTTGAAACCACATAGCAACACTCTAACAACCAGTCAAAACATCCTTGAAACCACATAACAACACCCTAGCAACTAGTCAAAACATTCTTGAAACCACATAGCAACACTCTAACAACCAGTCAAAACATCCTTGAAAGCACATAACAACACCCTAGCAACTAGTCAAAACATATTTTAAACCACATAACAACACCCTAACACAACCTGTCAAAACATCCTTGAAACCACATAGCAACACTCTAACAACCAGTCAAAACATCCTTGAAACCACATAACAACACCCTAGCAACTAGTCAAAACATTCTTGAAACCACATAGCAACACTCTAACAACCAGTCAAAACATCCTTGAAAGCACATAACAACACCCTAGCAACTAGTCAAAACATATTTTAAACCACATAACAACACCCTAACACAACCTGTCAAAACATCCTTGAAACCACATAGCAACACTCTAACAACCAGTCAAAACATCCTTGAAAGCACATAACAACACCCTAGCAACTAGTCAAAACATATTTTAAACCACATAACAACACCCTAACACAACCTGTCAAAACATCCTTGAAACCACATAGCAACACTCTAACAACCAGTCAAAACATCCTTGAAAGCACATAACAACACCCTAGCAACTAGTCAAAACATATTTTAAACCACATAACAACACCCTAACACAACCTGTCAAAACATCCTTGAAACCACATAGCAACACTCTAACAACCAGTCAAAACATCCTTGAAAGCACATAACAACACCCTAGCAACTAGTCAAAACATATTTTAAACCACATAACAACACCCTAACACAACCTGTCAAAACATCCTTGAAACCACATAGCAACACTCTAACAACCAGTCAAAACATCCTTGAAACCACATAACAACACCCTAGCAACTAGTCAAAACATTCTTGAAACCACATAGCAACACTCTAACAACCAGTCAAAACATCCTTGAAAGCACATAACAACACCCTAGCAACTAGTCAAAACATATTTTAAACCACATAACAACACCCTAACACAACCTGTCAAAACATCCTTGAAACCACATAGCAACACTCTAACAACCAGTCAAAACATCCTTGAAACCACATAACAACACCCTAGCAACTAGTCAAAACATTCTTGAAACCACATAGCAACACTCTAACAACCAGTCAAAACATCCTTGAAAGCACATAACAACACCCTAGCAACTAGTCAAAACATATTTTAAACCACATAACAACACCCTAACACAACCTGTCAAAACATCCTTGAAACCACATAGCAACACTCTAACAACCAGTCAAAACATCCTTGAAAGCACATAACAACACCCTAGCAACTAGTCAAAACATATTTTAAACCACATAACAACACCCTAACACAACCTGTCAAAACATCCTTGAAACCACATAGCAACACTCTAACAACCAGTCAAAACATCCTTGAAAGCACATAACAACACCCTAGCAACTAGTCAAAACATATTTTAAACCACATAACAACACCCTAACACAACCTGTCAAAACATCCTTGAAACCACATAGCAACACTCTAACAACCAGTCAAAACATCCTTGAAAGCACATAACAACACCCTAGCAACTAGTCAAAACATATTTTAAACCACATAACAACACCCTAACACAACCTGTCAAAACATCCTTGAAACCACATAGCAACACTCTAACAACCAGTCAAAACATCCTTGAAACCACATAACAACACCCTAGCAACTAGTCAAAACATTCTTGAAACCACATAGCAACACTCTAACAACCAGTCAAAACATCCTTGAAAGCACATAACAACACCCTAGCAACTAGTCAAAACATATTTTAAACCACATAACAACACCCTAACACAACCTGTCAAAACATCCTTGAAACCACATAGCAACACTCTAACAACCAGTCAAAACATCCTTGAAACCACATAACAACACCCTAGCAACTAGTCAAAACATTCTTGAAACCACATAGCAACACTCTAACAACCAGTCAAAACATCCTTGAAAGCACATAACAACACCCTAGCAACTAGTCAAAACATATTTTAAACCACATAACAACACCCTAACACAACCTGTCAAAACATCCTTGAAACCACATAGCAACACTCTAACAACCAGTCAAAACATCCTTGAAAGCACATAACAACACCCTAGCAACTAGTCAAAACATATTTTAAACCACATAACAACACCCTAACACAACCTGTCAAAACATCCTTGAAACCACATAGCAACACTCTAACAACCAGTCAAAACATCCTTGAAAGCACATAACAACACCCTAGCAACTAGTCAAAACATATTTTAAACCACATAACAACACCCTAACACAACCTGTCAAAACATCCTTGAAACCACATAGCAACACTCTAACAACCAGTCAAAACATCCTTGAAAGCACATAACAACACCCTAGCAACTAGTCAAAACATATTTTAAACCACATAACAACACCCTAACACAACCTGTCAAAACATCCTTGAAACCACATAGCAACACTCTAACAACCAGTCAAAACATCCTTGAAACCACATAACAACACCCTAGCAACTAGTCAAAACATTCTAATTGCAAATGTGGCTCATCCAGTCAGATTTTTAAAAGATTTTAAAACTATTCCATTATATAACATAACTGTGCCAGATCCCAGCTGAGTTTTCGGCCGCTGTCACTATCTATCAGCATCTATCCACGTCTAATCGGCAAACAACAATCAAAATTAGCGAGTGTAATCAGGAGCTTGACCTCTGACCTCCTCTGATCTATGAAGCGCTGCTCGCTGTCCTGCTGTGAGCTACAGACGAGGTTAACGGAGGGTCAGGCTCAGAGATAAGAGGAGAGCGGCTGCAGGGGTCACAGGGGTCACGCTGACGGCCCTGATTTCAGCTCTTTGAAATGGAAACACGGCGCTGGTGACCCTCCAAAACACACAAAACCCTCGCAAACTCATTAAATACGCACTGAGCCACTATCATGAGCTATTTTAGACTTTTACACACTATAACAGCATGAATGCAAGTCAGACACTCATTACTGCTAAATAAATCAAGGTTTCATAACCCTGAAAACGGCTTTTACTGCATTGTTTTGCGATAGTGACTGTCTGACTGTATATTAAGCCACTTAATATCAAATGTTCATGAAATATTATGTGTAATAAGTGTAAATGGCTATTATGTGAAGAAACGATAAATTACACAGTTAAGAATAAAATAAAATAAAATAAAATAATAATAGGTTCAAAAGTAGAAAGTCGAGGACAAAAATAAAGTGATTCAAGTGCTTATATTAATTCAAAACAAAACAATAAAATAAAGTAAAATATGCAATAAATTAAATTAAATTAAATAAAGTAAAATATGCAATGGAATGCAATACAATGCAGTGCAATAAAATAAAATAAAATAAAATGCATGATAAATAAAATAATTAAAATAAAATATTAGGTTTAAATGTAATCGTAAAAAGTCAAGGACTAAAATAAAGCCATTTATCAGCTTGCAATAATGAAATGCAAAACAATAACATTAAATAGAATATGCAATGCAATAAATGAAAAGTATTAGGTTCAGAAGTAGAAAGTCAAGCTCTGAGATGAAGCCACTGAAGTGTTTGTGGGAAGGCAGTGCTAACTGCTGGAAGAATCAGATTCTGAACCCTGGATACAGCCACGTCTCTCTCCATCTGTGTGATCAGCAGAAGTTTAGCACTTTCCCAAAGCTTTACTCTGGCTCTCGGCCTTCTAACACGTCACAGTCTGAGCGTCTTCTGACAAACTGTAGAAGTGTTTGTCGAGACGCTTTGAGCGCGGTGTCTATCTCTCACACACAGGAATGGATGGAGAGAGTGGGTTTATCTGGATGTCAAACACGAGGATTATGGGTGCAATGTGATACCGCTTAAAACATGAAAGATCCTCGTCCAGAGCTGTAGCTGTGTGTTTGCCTTCAGTTTAACAGAGCTGGAGTGAGAAACGTATTATTACCATAAGTGAGACAGATATGAGCTCCGTCCGTTTAGAGACCACCATAGAAACACTTCAGAGTTCATACAGAACACAGCAAGTTATGTCATTCAAGCACTTGCATTAATTCAATGCATACTCATAAAACATGCAATGCAATAAAATTAAAATGTTAAAAAATAGAAAGTCAAGTACTAAGATGAAATATTTTAAGTGCTTGCATTATTTCAATGCAAAACAATAAAATAAATTTAAATATGCAACACATTGCAATGAAATACAAATGTTTAAAAAAAGAAAGTTAAGCACTAAAATGAAACCATTCCAGAGCTTGCATTAATTCAGCGCTAAACAATAAAATAAAAAATGCAACACATTGCAATGCAATTCAATGAAATAAAAATATTTTTTAAATAGTCAAGCAAAATAAAGTAATAAAGTTAAATATGCAATGCAATGCAACACAACACAACAAATAAATAATATATAAAATAAAAATTAAAAAATTAAAAATAGAAAGTCAAGCAAAATAAAGTAATAAAATAATGTAATATATGATATAAAAATAAAATAAATATATTTTTAAAATAGGAAGTCAAGAAAAATAAAGTAATAAAATAAGAATATTTTAAAAAAATAGAAAGGCAAGCATGAAGATGACGCCATTGTCACGCTACGTGCTGGAATGAGGACAAGAGCGCACAATGGTTATCTTACAATTCTTTAATATAAACCCACAGGTAATGATGAAGAAGACATCCACACACATAGAGAATCAACTACAATAAATGACAGCTCAGAGAACTAAAGGAAGGGAATTTATACAAACGGAAGAGGAGCTAATGAATAATTAACAAGACACAGGTGAAAGGAGGTTAACTAATAAAGACACACCGAGGACAGGAACAACCAAATATGGGCACATGAGGGAGAAAACACAACCAAACGTCCAATACTGTGACAGCCATTCAAGTGCTTGCATTGATTTATTTTATTGTTTTACATTACAGTAAAATATGCACGCAATGCAATGCAATGCAATGCAATAAAACTATTTTTAAAAATAGAAAGTCAAGTGCTAAGATGCCATTTACGTGCTTGCATTAATTCAGTGCAAAACAATAAAATAAAGTAAATAAAATATGCAATGCAATAAAAACATCGTCAAAAATAGAAGGTCAAGCAATAAGATGAAGCCATTCAAATGCAGTGTGAAAACATCATCAAAGCAACCTAAACGAGACAGACAAGTGCTCCGTCCGTTTAAAGACCACAGAAATACACATAAACCTTTCAGAGTTCATACAGAACACAGAGATTCCTCTTCGGATGATTGTGTGAATGCAGATTGTTCACTAGGATCCTGCTGAACTG
>NW_015667284.1:8082-29150 GCF_001515625.1 Sinocyclocheilus rhinocerous
GTGTGAGACACATTTAAAAACAGCAAGCACGGCTGACCAAAGTGCTGAACAAACAAAGACATAGAACACAGGGCAACCCACAGATTCATACCATAAACTCACAATTAATCGAAAGCCAAAGAGAAGAAATATGTATTAAGAGATGATTTAAAAACAGTTAAAGACTGTGCCGATCTGATATAGTCTGGAAGGCAGTTCCACGGCTCTATCCCCTCTATGCTTTAACCGTGATCTGGGGACAGAGAGAAGTCTTTGATCACCAGACCTCAGATTATGTGTAGGATTGTATGGACAAAGTTGATCAGACAGATTATTTATAGATTTAAAAACATAAAGAATAATTTTAAACTCAATTCTAAAATGCACGGTAACCAATGCAGCGATTTTAAAATTGGAGTAACGTGATCAAATTTACAATTGTCCTTTGAGGAATTTAGCAGCTGTGTTTTGTACTAGGTGGAGACGAGCGATGGAAGATTTAGGAATGCCGAAATAAAGAGAGTTGCAGTAGTCCAAGCGAGATGTAATGAGCGAATGAATAGCAATCTCTAAACTTTTCTCAAAGAGAAAAGATTTAATTTTGGAGAGAAGACGTAGCTGAAAAAAACAAGAATAACCGCATTTATTTGTTTATCAAAGTTGAGACTCTGATCCCAGAACACAACTAGGTTATTGATACAGGAAGAAGTAAAGGGAGCAAGGTAGTCCAGATCGATACTGAATTTTCACTGGGGCCAGAGACTATAACCTCGGTTTATGATTCATTCAAAAATAAGAAATTTTGAGTAAACCACGTTTTCACTTCATCAAGGCATGCAAAAAGAGATTCCAGAGCAGCCTGTTTATTTAGTTTCAGAGGTAAATAAATTTCATCTAGGTATCATCTGCATAGTATTGAAATGATACACTATGTTTTCTGAAAATAGAGCCCAAAGGAAGTAAATACAAAGAAAAAAGAATGGGTGCGAGAATAGAACCCTGTGGCACTCCACAGGAAAGTTTAGCAGGCGACGAAGAAAAATTACCCAATCTGACAGAGAAACTTCTATTTGTTAAATATGATTTGAACCAGCTAAGAACAGTTCCCTGGATGACAACAAAATATTCTAGTCGAGATAAAATAATTTTATGATCAACTGTATCAAAAGCCGAGGTTAAGTCTAACAGGAGTCACCAGAGACAGTCGCTAACAAAGTATCATTAAAGACCCGTAATAAAGCAGACTCTGTGCTATGCAGAGGCTTAAAACCAGACTGAATCTGATTTGCACTAAGGAAAGACTGTAGCTGAATAAACAGTTTTCTCCAGTGCTTTGGTAATAAAAGGAAGATTTGAGATGGGTCGAAAATTATTAAAATGACTAGCATCAAGTGAAGGTTTCTTAAGAAGAGGGGTCACAGTAGCTTCTTTGAGGCTATCAGGGATAGTCCCTGAAACTAAGCATTTATTCAGGAAAGACACCAAACTAGGTCCAACCGAGTCAAAAATTAGTTTTAAAATACATGGTTGTATTTATGAATACTTATGTATTTATTTATTAAGAAATTATTCTTCTATTACTGCCTGTAATAATAATTACCCAGAAACTCTGGCACAATAATATTTTCAATCAATTTTGAGTTTTATGGACAAAAGAGGCATTGACAAAGCAATAGAAAACTTTTGCATACCATCATCGCAACATAAATGTATTTTAACAAACAAAAATGCAGCTACACGGTACTGAAGGCAGTAAAGGTCCATAACTGTATTAATTTTACACCACAATTGCTTTCCAAGATATAAGATCTGCCAGAGAGAACGCAATCCCAGTGAATCACCTGACAGTTCTGCTGTAAAACTGATCTAAACTAGACGCAATACTGTAATAAATATACAGAATAACAAATCAAAATAAATAAAATCATGCTAGACACAAAACAGTAAAAACTAAAACTGAAAAAATTTAATAAATTAAAACAAACTAAATTTAAAAACAAACTAGATACAAAAAACTGTAATAAAAATGAATAAACCTAAAACAATAATAAGTAATTGAAAACACAGTAAAAAACAGCAAGACAATAATGCTACAACAACGGCATCATGTATTCGTGCTGCAATGCATGTTGGGAACTCGCAGGTCACTATATAAAACTGTCCAGATGGCATCAGGCTAGTTGAGAAAACTGGGAATATTAATTGTCCGAAAGTTACTTTTTTATTATTTTGCAATCCTAAATTTAATGCATTAAAAGAAAAACACAACAATGTCATTTAAATAAGATGCTCCTGCATAGACAGTGTTTTCAAAGCTCCTGCAGAGTCTCAAACAGGCCAATCCTCGTCTGTAATTTGTGCTCATTAAAGTTTCTCAAAGAGGCGCTCTGAGCGACTACAAAGAACAAAACTATTCATGGAATGAACATGTTTCCCCTCCGACCCGGTTAGTGTTCACCAGGTAAGAGTGAAGCTCCTCTAATGAAGCACATGATGAAGCCACATTTCTGTCTTAAAGCAACAGAACACCAAAAAAATAAAATGTGCTGTAAATGTGCTCACCCTCAGTTCATCTGAGATCAGGATGAGTTTGTTTCTTCATCAGGTTTGGAGAAATGTAGCACTGCATCAGTGTCTCAGCAATGGATGCTCTGCAGTGAATGGGTGCCGTCAGAATGAGAGTCCAAACAAGGGATGGGTCAACAGTGTAATTATAAATGTAATTACAGAAATTAATTACAGATGTAATTACATGCAGTTATTTTTAAAATATAAGTACAATGTAAAAACATGTATGTACACAATAAGTGCATTGTACCACATGATTAATTTAAATGTAAGTATATAGTAGTTAAGGCCACTTAATATAAAGTGGGACCATATATTAAAATATATTAAATTAATTGTATTATTATTATTATTATTATTATAAAAATACAAACTTTCTTTTTATTTTATGAACTGTTCACGCTAAAAGAATAATGCTGAAAAAATAATACACTTATACATATATTAAAAGTAATTGATATTGAAATTAAAATTAAAATACTTAAAAAATATATTAAAATATATTGCATAAATATTGAATATTACAATGCCACATGTATGTAAAACATGTTATTGTTAAAGAAATATATTTGTTTTATGTACTGTTCCAGTATATAATTTTTCTTTCCTGACATATTCATGTGATATTGTAGACAAAACTGAGCTATTTTTCGCTGTTATCCTGGAGAATTAATGTTTGCGCCCAAAGAAACATGGTTTACTGCATCCGAAGACAAATAAATGAACCCACTGTCAGTTAATCTCAGCCTCATAAACACTGCCAGATAACACTCATGTGATATATATCATTGCTGACTCCTGGAAATGTTCAATGCAAAAGCGAGAGCATGTGCTCATATCTGACATCACACGTGACAGCTGCAGGGAAATCATTAATCTGGCTCTCGTTAGACTCGTATTGTGTCTGTCGCGGGTCTGTGTTGTGTCTGCTTTCCATTGGGTTTAAACTGATCGCATCAGTGACTCGAGGCTGTGTTTATCAGTACAGTGTGTGAGGCGTTATACTGTGCTGGAAAACCACGTCACTAAAGAGGCCAATCACGATAGACAGTGAAAGTACCGTACTTTACCATGGTAACTGTGATGATGGGCGTTTCTGAGCAGGATGTCGAGGATGAAGATCATGCTGATCCTCCACAGCATCTCCACATATCCTGAAACAAACACCATCATCTGTTATTGTTACATTCAGATTCTTGTTTTATGTACTTTTTCAGTATTTGAGAAAAATATTGTAATAAATTAATATATTATATCAGATACAGCACAAAAATAATTTTAAATATATTAATATTTTAAAATAATAAAATATATTAAATATTAAATATACACAAAATATATAAAACATATTTTTATACAAAAAAAAAATTCATATTTTATGAATTGTTCTATTATTTTATCTTTCTCTGAGAAACTTAAACAAAGAGCAATGCTGAAAAAATATATATATATATGAAAAAATATTAAAACAATTATTCCATATTGATACAGTATGTATCTAAAAACTGTTACTGTTTTATGCACTATTCTAGTATTTTTCTTTTCTTGGGAAACTTAATCAGAGTTATGCATTCAAATACTATTTTAATACATTTACATTATTGTATGAAAATTCATTATAATTTAAAATATATATCTATAAAGTATAAATAAATGTATATCATATAAAATATCACCATTAATACATTAAATATCAACATATACTGTATATTAACATATATACAGTATATAAATAAAAAACTGTTACTGTTACATTTATATTTCTATTTTATGAACTGTTACATTATTTTATCTTTCCCTGAGAAATCTACTCAAAGAGTAACAAAATTAAAATATAAAGTAATAAATATTTTTAAATTAAAATATTTTTAAATATATCAATATATTAAAATATATTAAATAATAGTAAATAATAAAAATATACAAAATATACATAAAAGAAATAATTTTAAAAGTAAAAGTTAATTGTGCAAACTTAACATAAAATTTAAACTATAGATATAAAAATACATTTTCCTCAAATAATGTTTTGATTTTATCCATTATGTACTTTTTAAAAAAATAATAAATGATTAAAAAAAAAAGGTCAAACGGTTTTTTTTTGTTTTGTTTTTTTAAGTAAGATATAAGTGTGCAAATTTATGATTATCAATAAAAAATGTGGTTAACAAATATAGACAATAAACTCTTCGCATAACAATTCCAATGAAAGCAACTTTTATTTTCTGCTCATGTCATAAAGGCCACATGAGAAGAGAAAAATATTAACCAACAATATAACAGCACAATTTACATGATCCAAACCAAATCCAGATTGACATTTTTTAGACAACTATGTACTATTATGGTTATTAAGATACAGTCAAACATGACATTTATGAATCTGAACGTGAATGAGATGATTGAGCCGGCAGGGTCACAGATCACATGCATTATTAATGCTTTCACTGGAGCCTCTGCGCTATCATGCACATGTACTGTATGTGGGTAGAAAACATGAAACACATTTGTGCATGCTTTACTACAGTGTTTCTCAACCCTGGTCCTGAGCGCCAAAAAGGTTTGTTGCTGTAGGTAGCGTGTAAGCGGCCGTAATGCCCTGTAATCCCTGGCGCGGCGGGCATGAAGAGGGCAGCAGGTGGCACTAATGTGGTCTGGCATTGGAAGTCTTTGACACACTCTGTGACCCCGCTGTGTCTCTGTGAGCGTGAAAAGAGCCATGCGGTCAGTAAATGAGCCCTGAGCACACTTTCTGATTCAACACTTTCTATTGTCTCAAGTGATGTCAGTGAAACATCAGTAACAGCTAATCACCAAAATGATGTTCAGGATTATGGGAAACATGGAGTGGACAGACAGATAAAGACACACACACAGTTTGAGTGCATATACAAGAATATTAAAACACACAAAGTCAATGTCATAATCTGTATAATTATTCTGCTCTGACTCACATTAAACTAACAAACGACCAAACAATCACATTAGTCAACTCTTAAAACATGGAGCACATTCAAAAATATACATAAAAGAAATAATTTTAAAAGTAAAAGTTAATTGTGCAAACTTAACATAAAATTTAAACTATAGATATAAAAATACATTTTCCTCAAATAATGTTTTGATTTTATCCATTATGTACTTTTTTTAAAAATAATAAATGATTAAAAAAAAAAGGTCAAACGGTTTTTTTTTGTTTTGTTTTTTTAAGTAAGATATAAGTGTGCAAATTTATGATTATCAATAAAAAATGTGGTTAACAAATATAGACAATAAACTCTTCGCATAACAATTCCAATTTTTACAAAAAGTTTGTAAAATGCCCTTGAACAAAAATAGAAATGCACAAAAATGCATGTGGTTTAATGCAAAATGCAACTCATATACAAAATACAGATTTCACAAAATGTGATTAATTGCTAAGCAAAACTAAAAATGCATTGTTGCATAGCAGTACACAGCATTTTTTACAGCATCATTTCTCAACATATCATTTGCTCAGTGTTTTTAGACGCTCATGTCTGTATCTCATGCTGTTAAAATAAACTGTTCGCTCAGAACTGCTTCAGGGCGAAAACGACCAAGCAGCTGCTCTTCAATCACAAACATCAGAACAAAGCACACAACACACCATTGTTCACAGGCCTCTCCGACTGTTTATACTGTTTTTAAGATCCAAAGGTGCTCAGAAACATCTGTTGTCAGCTCATGAGCGCTGTTATCTAGCTGCTGAATGATCTGATTCAAGGTGTTCTTTGACTTTAAATTGTTGAAAAAAGCACTGTTTCTGCAAAACATGAAGCTAGTGTTCATTTTGGGTTAGTGATGTGATCAACACTATATAACACTAGGCTAGATAGAGGGATTCATTACATGCCAGACTGGAACAAAACACCTAACAACACCCATGCAACTGCGTAGCAACTCCCTAGCAACCTCCAAAAATACTCTAGCAACCACCTAGAACACCATAGCAAGTCCCTAACAACCATTAAAAAACCTTAGCAACATTTTAGAACACCACAGCAACTTTTTGACAGCAACTCCCTAGCAACCACCAGCCAATTAGAACACTATAGCAATTGCATAGCAATTGCATAGCAACTCCCTAACAACCACCCAAAATACCATAGCAACCACCTAGAACACATTAGCAATGCAACTGCATAGCAACTCCCTAGCAACCGCCTAGAACACTACAGCAACTCTCTTACCTAAATTATCCTATAAAGCACCTAGAACACTATAGCTACATAGCAACTGCCTAGCAACAGCCCCAAATACCGTAGCAAACACCTAGGACACTATAGCAACTGCATAGCAACTCCCTAGCAACCACCCAGAACACCTTAGCAATGCAACTGCATAACAACTCCCCAACTACCACCCAAAATACTCCAACCACCACCTAGGACACTATAGCAACTGCATAGCAACTCCTTAGCAAACACCTGATTTATTCTACAAACCACCTAGAACACCATAGCAACTGCAAAGAAACTCCTTAGCAACCACCCAAAATAAACAAGCAACCATCTAAAACATCACAGCAACTGCATAGTAACTCCCTAGCAACCACCCAAAATATCCTAGCATCCCCCAAAAACACCATAGCTACTCAACCACGTAGCAACTCCCTAGCAACCACCCAGAACACCACATTTACTCCCTAGCAACCACTCCAAGACACACCAGTGACCACTTACTTCTCTTTGACAGCGTACATGATGATCTGGTTTCTGAAGGCAAATGATCTTCATCACTTGAGGTCTTCGTCTCGATTCGCTGAGCGTCAGCATTTGTCCTCCTGCTCAGATTTGCTCACTTGCTAGTGGCCGTTAAAGAGAGAAATGTATTAGCTGAGGCAACAGTATGAGCTCGGGGCAGCAGTTAATCCGCACATGAGAGCAGCCGATGTTCTCATCTAATGCTGTGTGACGGTCGTATAATGGCTCAAACTAAACAAAACCGTGTCGTCTTTTGTAGGGCTTCAGCTCAGCTTCTCCACAGCGCTCTGGAGGATACATGATGCTTTTATGAACATCACTTCAGAGTGTTTAAAGCTCCCGCAGATCTGGATGTGTGTTGCATCCCGTATGTTTAGGAAAGTTGAAATGAATGATCCAGGCTGAGTAAATATTCCCGCTCAGGTTTATGTCTTCTGCACATTAATGCACATCAGCTCATTCGTCTGTCAGATCTGAGAACACATCAGGATATAACAGACCTGCAGACTCTGGTTTTGTGCATTATACCAGTGTGTTTTACCCATAATCCCCTTCTGAGCAGAGACGCATCAACCATAATTACTGGACATTACACTTTTTCAGACCGAATCGTTGTTTTATATTTTAAGAGTTCGGCCCAGTGTTATTTTAGTATCACCAATATTACATTTTTGGTAATATTTAAAAAATGTTACTTTTCTGATTTTATTTTCATTTTAGTTACAGTTTTAGTAATTATGATGTTTTTGTCATTTTTATTAAATTTTCTTTCTTTTTTTATTTTGGAATGTATGCATGCATAGTTTTAATTAATTTTTATTTATATATTTTAGTTTAGTTTTAGTCGTTTTGTTGTGTTGGTCATATTTATTTTTTCCCCCAATATATCTACATAGATTTGTATTATTATTATTTTTTTTTTTCATTTTAGTTTTAGTTTAAAGTTTTAGTTGTTTTCTTGTGCTTTTGTCATTTAAAAAAAAATTATTATTATTATTATTTTAGTTTCAGTTATTTTAGTACTTCAAATTGAACTAAACGAAAATGAGAAAATGGCAACTAGCAGAAATAAAAAAAGTTTAGTGTGTTTTATGTTTTATTATTTCTGTTAATGAAGTAATGATGTTTTGTTTGTTTTTTTAGTAACAATGGTGGTTTCAGTTTTAATTAACTTAATAACCTTGGTTTGGCTGCAATGAAAAATCTCTGCTCTTCAATAATAATTACTTTACTTACTTTAATGCATTAATATCAAGAGATGATGAGGATTTATACTGATATCGTCCCACTTTGTAACCTAAAACATTTCAACAATTTCAGAGGGCTCTGTGTATATAAAGTTAACACTTTACAGTAAGGTAAAACTAGTTAATGTATTAGCTAATATGAACTAACATAAGCAATATTATATACAGCATTAACTAATCTGTGAAAATGTTAAAATACATCATAAAAATACATTTAAAAATGTTCATTTATATTTGTTCAAAGCATGGTTCTCTGATATACTATTGTAGCTTTTATTAATATTAAAATGTAACAATAAAAGAAAGAATCTGAGTTAGACCGAACCGGTTTAAAGTGGCGTTTACTGTTGCTATAGTTACAGCAGCGTTATCGTTATCGTTACTATAGTGTGAGGTTTTAGTAATCGCTCGTTCTCTAACAGAGCAAAGCATCGTCTGCTGGCACTAAAGGCATCTTTGATTCTGTCCTGATGAAGTGCTCAGAGTCAGTCCAGATCCGATCAGCAGACTCACTCAGATCTCCAGATGAGCAGATCCTGCAGAGCGGAAGAGGAGAGAATGAACCAAACACACGACTCAACTGAATCATTCTCAACACACTTCACCTGTTTTACATTACTATCTCTCTATATAGCCTCAAACAGTCAGATACAACAATCATTTCTCATATAATATCTACTGATAAACTGATTCACTTCAATGGTGTGAGAGACTGGATGCTTTCAGCTGATTTCTGCTGAACTGCCAGCAACTGATTGATTCAAACTAAACTCGTGACTCCGATAGTTCAGTTCAAGTTCACTAGCAAAAACCAGTTCAAAAGAGCCATTCATTTCCAATTTGACATCGCTTGTGATGCTTTTACAAAGCACATAGTGATGGGTCCTGCTCCGGAGCGGTATTCAGGCAAAGTATTGAAAATAAAAATAAAGCTCTTGCATTTTTACAACATTAAGTGTGTCCCATCAGGTAAAGACAAGTTCTACACATACTGTGGTCTTCATGCTCACTTGAACACTTGAACACCAAATACTGGAAATATTACTTATTGCATATTGGGTATTAACACACTGGGTAAAAATAATAATAAACTAGCATGAAGACTTGCATGAAAAGCTGTGAAAAAAGCTGAACAGACCAAAACCAGTCTGGTTTAAACCTTTACAATGATTCATTTTATACAACACAACACATGAGAAAACATGAATGATTTGATTACTTGTAAACTTACCAGTAATTGAATCATTTCTGATGACAAAAACACAACTTAAACAAGCCTAGGACGTTTTGCCTGTCCTGAAACTGCAAAAAGTGTCATAAAATAAACCCTTAAATGTGTATTTTGGATGTTTTCTTTCCACTAGTCTAAAAAAGTAGAAACGCTATGGAAGCAAAACAGAGCAAAATCTCAAAATTGACCAGTGCATAAAAAACAATGGTTTGGCTGTAGCAGGAGCAATCTTTAAAAATATCATTCATTTACATATCATTTATATTATTCACTAACCAAAAAATAAAATAATTAGATTAAAAAAAAAAAACACTAAAAATGTACTGATGAACTGCTCAGAGTCAGTCCAGATATCTGTGAACTGAACCGATGGCAGCAGCATCTCAGCACGTCCTCCGGGATCCGATCAGCAGACTCACTCAGATCTCCAGATGAGCAGATCCTGCAGAGCGGAAGAGGAGAGAATGAACCAAACACACGACTCAACTGAATCATTCTCAACACACTTCACCTGTTTTACATTACTATCTCTCTATATAGCCTCAAACAGTCAGATACAACAATCATTTCTCATATAATATCTACTGATAAACTGATTCACTTCAATGGTGTGAGAGACTGGATGCTTTCAGCTGATTTCTGCTGAACTGCCAGCAACTGATTGATTCAAACTAAACTCGTGACTCCGATAGTTCAGTTCAAGTTCACTAGCAAAAACCAGTTCAAAAGAGCCATTCATTTCCAATTTGACATCGCTTGTGATGCTTTTACAAAGCACATAGTGATGGGTCCTGCTCCGGAGCGGTATTCAGGCAAAGTATTGAAAATAAAAATAAAGCTCTTGCATTTTTACAACATTAAGTGTGTCCCATCAGGTAAAGACAAGTTCTACACATACTGTGGTCTTCATGCTCACTTGAACACTTGAACACCAAATACTGGAAATATTACTTATTGCATATTGGGTATTAACACACTGCGTAAAAATAATAATAAACTACCATGAAGACTTGCATGAAAAGCTGTGAAAAAATAGTTATTCGAGTAAATAGAGAAGAATGTATCGTTCGCCTGGTTTATATAACAATGTATTCCTAAAAACGGAGAGTTGAGACACTTGAGAAGTGTTTGATCAAGTTCAGATTCACTGAATGCATATAAACATCTGAGTAATAGAGGACATGAACTGCACAGACTGAGCTAAGTGTGTCCCATCAGGTAAAGACAAGTTCTACACATACTGTGGTCTTCATGCTCACTTGAACACTTGAACACCAAATACTGGAAATATTACTTATTGCATATTGGGTATTAACACACTGGGTAAAAATAATAATAAACTAGCATGAAGACTTGCATGAAAAGCTGTGAAAAAAATAGTTATTGTTAAGTGTGTCCCATCAGGTAAAGACAAGTTCTACACATACTGTGGTCTTCATGCTCACTTGAACACCAAATACTGGAAATATTACTTATTGCATATTGGGTATTAACACACTGGGTAAAAATAATAATAAACTAGCATGAAGACTTGCATGAAAAGCTGTGAAAAAAATAGTTATTGATATTTAAGAGAATAATATATCGTTCACCTGGTTTATATAACAATGTATTCCTAAAAACGGAGAGTTGAGACACTTGAGAAGTGTTTGATCAAGTTCAGATTCACTGAATTCATATAAACATCTGAGTAATAGAGGACATGAACTGCACAGACTGAGCTCAACTCCATATGAACAACACAAATGTCAAAGCTGCTGCATTTACATAATAGATGCGAACTATTCATCTTCAGTTTATCATTAGTCTAATTCTTATCATTTGTAAAAAACAAAAATCATGTCCTGTCAGCTATATTTCTTGTAGGGTTCAATGCAATGTAATGCTCCATGCTAGCAGTTTTCAGATCTAAAGGGTGAGAAAGAAACTGATGCAAGGCAGTAAAACCCCAGCAGCTGGTTATTCTCTGAGTGTAACGTCTCTGTCTCCAGCTGCTGGTCACGCTTCAGAAATGCATCCGCTTACTTGCTATATTCTCATTTCATATTGCAGCCCTATGTTTGTTTTGCTATATTATAATGTCATACAACTTAAAAAAATAAATAAAAACAAATTAAAAAAATTTAAAGTTGTAAATAAAACAATTGAGGAGCAGATGTGAGCACACAACAGAAAAATAAAAATAAAAATAAGAAAAAAAAGCCCCAAAATGAGCTGAAATGAACATTTTTTCTCAATCCCAACATTCTGAAACACTGACTCCATTGTTGAGCCTGGATCGTGTAGAAGACCTGGAGAGCATTTCTATTCATCTCAGTGAAGCTCCTCCGCTTCTGCAGGACCTTCTGAAACTCGGGGAAATATACTGTAATATGGGCTTTACATGTTAAAAAACTCAGAATGCATAACCATTTTGAATGTGTATCAATAAAGAAAGATGCTTCTGCCCCCATAATGATGCAGTTACGATTTCTGCTTATTGTCAACTAAAACTAGGCTATATAAAACCTGTCATTACTTGAAATAAAATAAACATGAACTGAAAAAACCAAGGCATTTCTAATTTCAAATTTCTGTTTAGTTTAACTTGAAGTACTGATATAACTAAAACTACTAGCAACTTTATTTAATGCTCTCTATGAATGATCTTTGGTTGGAATCTTTTCTCAGCAAATACTGATAGATGATTTGATATTTACAGTAATAAATCGTCAGCTTGATGCAGTTAATTGAACTGAAATTTTAGTTGAACGATAAAATCATGAAACAGAAGTCTTGAGTTGTTTCTCATCTGCAGATTATATATATTGTCAGATTACATCAATCTACTTTTAAAACATGCAACAATTCTCCAATACAGAAACAGACAAAGCATCCAAAATAAACGTTTTCCGTTTATTATGATGATCAGCAGTAGTACAGTGCTGTAGATTGTCTTTGTTTTCAGCGTAGCACCAAAGATGTGATGATAAAACACCGGACACTGTACTGAAGTTATACAGATAATACAGATCATCTTTGGGTAGCAGGAGTAACACACTCCAGCAACACGCAAACCGTCTGATGTTCACACTTCAAGTATGAATACTAAACACACATTCGACAAAGCTGATTCTGTACGTTAACCTAAAACAGCTTCGATAAGCTTCAAACGCCACGTCCTTCAAGTTACATGATCTATATTAGCACACAATACAGCGCAATTAAAGCAGACTTTGGTCGAAAGCGGAAAGTGAGTATTTAAAATGATTTATACTATTATATTTACATCTCATCTCAGTAGTAAAGACAGCACCATAACTCTGTAAACCTATTGTTAATGACTAATAAATGGTTTAATAATAATACGATTCTCCCGTCACAAGGATGAGACGTGAAGCACATTTAAATTACAGAATAAATACTGTCAAACATGAATAATGTACAACACAATCATACGCATGAATGGTTATGATTACGAGAGGTGCTTTAATCTTCCCTTCTTCTAACAAAACCGACGTGATGTGTGTCTCTATTAATTCATCTGACAGTAAATTAATAATTATCTAGTCCATTTAATTCCATTTTAAGTCAAATAATTTAATTTAGTGACCTGATTCGGCTGAATTAGGACAGATTTATTTGATCTAGTCTTCTGAAAATCAGCATTTCATCAAAGAAATAAATTACATTACACCATATATTCACACAGTAAACAGTTGTTCAATTGTAATAATATTTCAGAATTTTTACTGTATTTTTGATCAAATAAATGCAGCCCTGGTGAGCAGAAGAGATAAAAACATTAACAAATCTTACCGACCCCAAAAACTGACAGTCAGTGTTATCTAGTACTTATTTAATTCTATTTTATCTGTGAAATAATGACCTGATTCAGCTGAATTAGGATGGGTTTTAGAGTTTAGCCGGCACTTGTCAACTAGTTAATCAACTAAACCAGCTTAACACAGCTAACACGTTAGGCTGGTTTATGTAAGCACAAATTTTAATTATTTCTTCAGTTTTTAATCAGATTAGTAACTGTGTAGAATACAAAAGCACATGCTTCAAACCGTGTTAGCACCTTGATGTCAGCATATTATTAGATATTACAAAAATATCATATCATATATTAACCAGACTAGTTAGTAAGAACATTTACATTTATTTCAGTGGCGCTAGTTTGCAGAGTTTTCTAGACTGTCAAACCCATTTTAAGCCAGACTTCGATGCAAGACACAAGTTAAACATTCAAATATACAAAACATTCAATGACTTACATTTTCACATCTTAAAATAAAAAGAACTAAGATCTAAAATGCATCAGCAGTGTTTTACGTGCAGCGGTTCACGTCCTACGGGAGAAAGAGCAGATATTTTGGATTATGAAATACTTTTGGAGTTGTTAAATAAACCCTTTTCTGCCAAAAATGAAGGATCTGACCATTTGCTAGAACTCAAAATAGAAACATGCTGTTGTCGCGACCAGACGAGCAGAGTGTTGTAATTAATCGTTTGGTTGATCTGACGATCCACATCCAGCGCAGTACGATCATTTCACCCACATTTCCAGAGAAAAGCGTCCTGATTCGTGACGAGACTCAGTTATTTGCTTCTCGTGACTTTGGGAAAGTGCAGAAGTGGGACGTTTCGTATACTTGTAGCTGCCAGATGTTAACAAGACACGCGAATCCGTTCTGTTGCATTTTTCTTACTGTATTTGGACAAAAAGGCCTGTATGAGGCAGACACTTCCCACAGAAACCTCCGCAGCGGCCGTAGACCCTGCTCCCGTCCTACAGTAAAACACAGTGAAAACGTTACTTTTAAAAGTAATGCATAACAATAAGTAACTAATTACGCTACTTTTGCGTTACTTGTGAAATCTGGGCGGGGCTTGCCTGTGTGTTTTTAAGATAAAAAAAAGATAAAATTGTATTTGTGGCAAATGTAAAAGCCCTTTCACACTGGAAGAGAAATGAATAAGCGTCAGGCTGAAGTAATGTACAGCAGAACGCAGGAGAAGAAAGATCAACACAAATGTTGTTTATCTGAAGTCATTTTTGCTAGTATGACTGAACTGGATCATTGAAGCTCAGCAGCACTGGTTCATAAAGCGGGATTAAATGCATGAAGGATATTTGTGTTATTATTAATCATATCATACTTCTGATTCCTCTCAGCATGAGGACAGGAGATATGAGGAAACAGTGACTGCCGTTACTTATTTGGAAAAGTAGCTCAGATATTTTCTTGTAAATTAATAAGTAATGCATTACTTTACTAGTTACTTGAAAAAAGTAATCTGATTATGTAACTCGTGAGACTTGTAATGCATTACCCCTAACACTGATAATAATAATAATAATAATAATAATAATAATAATCCACGTCCTCACCTCTGACCGGTGAACTTTGAGCATGACGTAGTTGCCTTGAGAAACCCATTTAGTGGATTCTGCGACCTTCAGTCCCGTTCCACCGAGATTTATACTAAACTGACCCTAAACAATCAGAAAAGAGAGACATTATTGGTGCATTACAAAAAAAATCTGTAAAAAATAAATTATTATTTTATTCATTGAACACGCATTAAACTGATGAAAAGTGACAGTAAAGACATTTATAATGTGACAAAATATTTATATTTCTAATAAATGCAGTTCTTTTGAACTTTCTATTCATCTGTGAATCCTGAAAAATAAAATCTATCACAGTTTCCACAAAAATATTAATGTTTCCATCATTGATAATAATAATGTTTCTTGAGCAGCAAATCAGCATATTAGAATGATTTCTGAAGATCATGTGACACTGAAGACTGGAGGAATGATGCTGAAAATACAGCTGCGCATCACAGAAATACATTACAGTTTAACACATATTCACATAGAAAACAGCTGTTTTACATTCTAATAATATTTCAAAATTTTTACTGTATTTGTGATCAAATCAACGCAGCTCTGCTGAGCAGAAGAGACTCTCTCAGAAACATCTCACAGATTCTCTGAACAGCAGTGGTGTATTTTAGGGCTGCACGATAAATCGCATGCGATATTTAACGCGCAGCTCGTCAGTGAGCAACGGTTCTGTGTAGTTAATGCTGCTCAATGTGAAAGCACGCAGGTGATGGAGATTTACCGCTGATTACAGAACCGGCTTTCTGACAAGATGCGCGTTAAATATCGCATGCGATTTATCGTGCAGCCCTAGTGTATTTCCAAGTGAACTGGGGCTTGATTTCATGCACGGATGCTTCTAAACATCTGGTCATGCAGTATAATGAGGGCACCTGAGGACACTTCGCAGCGCTGTAACAGTCTCCTGCGGACGCGAACGGGACGGAGCGACCCAACAGCGTCTGACTGAACTTCACATCAGTCGCTGAAACACAAATCAGATGAGACTCAACCTGATGATCAAACACCAAGCAGAACAGTGCATTCACCAACACTTTACAATAACAGTTCTAACTTAATAATTGTATTTAAAAATGTATTTATATTATTACATTTAATATAATTGATTACCTTATATTTTATACATTTATCTCTATATATTTATAGATTTGCGTTGACAATAAGACCTTACTGTAAAGAGTTATTGTATATTTTTATACAGACACTCAGAGGATTGTATATCCGTTATACAGACACTCAGAGGAGTTTTGGAGCCTGGAAATATGAATCAAGAGAAATGCTGATTATGTATTTACTGTATATGCATTTGATTCAGTACTGAAAGTGTGCATTAAAAGAGTTCTAAGTATCTTCTGCTCAGCAAGGCTGCATTTATTTGATCAAAAATACAGTAAAAATTCATTGTGAAATATTATTAGAATGTAAAACAGCTGTTTTCTATGTGAATATCTGTTAAACTGTAATGTATTTCTGTGATGCGCAGCTGTATTTTCAGCATCATTACTCCAGTCTTCAGTGTCACATGATCTTCAGAAATCATTCTAATATGCTGCTTTGCTGCTCAAGAAACATTTCACTTTAAAAAATGACCGTGAATTTAACGGTAAAAGACTGTAAAAATGCTACAATAAAAACCTGTTAAATGGTTAACGGTACATTTCCCTACTATATGCAGTGAAAAACTGTATTGGACATTACATTTATTTTACGGTAGTACACCGTTTTTGGAAGTGAAAAAGACCGTATAATTACAGTGAATAACCCGTAAATTGACATTCCCAGAATTCCCTGCATTACATTTCAATGGTATATTAACATTATTTCAGTTAATGAAATTACGGTATTTAACTGTAAATTTAAGTTAAAACCGTAAAACCTAAAATGTTGCTGCTGTATTTTTTACGGTAAAATTCCGGCAACCACAACTGCCGGTTTTCTACCGTAAATTTTACGGAATTTTTTTAACAGTGTGATTATTATCAATGTTGAAAACAGTTATATTTTTGTGGAAACCGTGATACATTTTAATTTTCAGGATTCACAGATGAATAGAAAGTTCAAAAGAACAGCATTTATTTGAAATAGAAATCTTTTGTAACATTATAATTATATTTACGGTCACTTTTGATCAATTTAATGTGTGCTTGATTAATAAACATTAATTTCTTAGTTATCCCAAACTTTCGAATCAAATCAGCATATTAGAATGATTTCTGAAGATCATGTGACACTGAAGACTGGAGTAATGATGCTGAAAATACAGCTTCGCATCACAGAAATACATTACAGTTTAACACATATTCACATAGAAAACAGCTGTTATACATTATAATAATATTTCACAATTTTTACTGTATGTTTGATCAGATAAATGCAGCCCTGCCGAGCACAAGAGACGTTCAGACACATATAGAAGTGGTGATGATTCCAGTGGTGTAAGTGCTAGTGTGTCAGTCTCTGCTGGATCTGCATCTGTGTGCGTACACCTCGGAGTAGTTGTCGTTCTGGCCGCTGCGCAGGGTCACGTACTCTTTGGGGAAGCTGCTCTGCATCTCGGCGCAGAAGATCTGCAGGATCGTGGATCGGACTTTAATGTAATGCTCTCCATCTTTCTGAACGCCTCCCTTCATCTGAAGCTCTCGACAGCTCGTGTGCAGCTCACCTGATCAGAGAAACACACATCAGCGCTTCTGCAGGATCACAAACACACACTCAAGAGCAAGTGATGGAAGTTTAAGGAGTAAAACCAAGGAACACAATACTTTTATAGTAAAATAAAACACAAAAACTACACTGCAATTAGTTTTTGTCTTGTGTTCCAGTACAAATATCTAAACATTCTTAAATCAAGACACATTAAGTTGAGACGCAAAATTATGATATTGAGATATTAATATTTGTTTTCGGTTTTGCTTGAAATAACAACATATTTAAAATCTTTTAAATTTAATTCAAAGGGAAAGCAGGATTACTTTTCTGACGCCATTGGCAGATAAAATCACTTAATTTTGACACATTTTTCTGAAAAAAAAAAAAGTGTTATCTTAAATAAATGTATCTTGATTTAATAATGTTTTGATATTTGTACACAAGACAAAAATACTTACACATTTTTTTTTTTTTTGCTGTGTAAAACTAGAACCATAAAAAAAAAAAAAAACATTTTTGTTACTTGAAATAATAAAAAAAAAACATTAACTGAAATAAAATAACATAAAATATGAAAAACGTAAAATTTAGTTTAACTTGACATACTAACATTATTAAAAGTAACTTGAAATAAAACTGAATAAAAACTCTATAGACACAAAAACAAAACCTACAACAGAAAAATAAACTTAATTAAAAGGAAAGCTTTCATTGTTTTAAGCATAAACTCACTTAATTTTGTTAAACGTCTCAGAAAACAAGTCATTTTGCATTTGCAAGTAAATCCTTAAATCTCGATTAAATATAAATAATAAATAAATAATTAATTTAATAGATATTTGTTTTTGCAAAACGAGACAAAAACACAGAGGATGATATTCATGTTCAGGTAACACTTTATAATAAGCTTTCATTTGTTAGCATTAGTTAATTTATTATTTAATAGAAATCTTTTGTAACATTATTAATGTCTTTATCATCACTTTTGATCAATTTAAAGCATCCTTGCTGAATAAAAGTATTCATTTCTATAATTTCTTTATCCCCCAATTTTTTAAAATCTTTCTATGCATCAAAGAATCCTGAAAAAAAATGTACTCAACGGTTTTAAATATTATTATTAATAATAATAATAATTTTGAGCAGCAAATCAGCATATTAGAATGATTTCTGAAGATCATGTGACACTGAAGCCTGGAGTAATGATGCTGAAAATACAGCTGCGCATCACAGAAATACATTACAGTTTAACACATATTGACATAGAAAACAGCTGTTTTATATTATAATAATATTTCACAATTTTTACTGTATTTCTGATCAAATAAATGCAGGCTTGGTGAGCAGAAGAGAATTCTTCAAAAACAAACAAAAAAAATCTTACTGTTCAAAAACATTCGATTGGTAGTGTGTGTGTGGGTGTGTATATATATATATATATATATATAATTTTCGGGAATGCAGGCTTGGTGAGCAGAAGAGACTTCTTTAAAACACATTAAAAATCTTACTGTTCAAACACGTTTGACTGCTCGTATAAGACGTACAGAAACCCTGAGCAGGAACTCACAGTCGTCTGCAGGTGGCGTGTGTCTCCGGGCGACTGGACGGCGAGCAGATCTGAGACGAGACTGTCCTGTACATGACTCCAGCGCCGCACGTCTGAGAGCACTGACACAAAACAACCCGCTGCACTTCATCACACATCAATACATGCGTTTGCCTTGATCGCACACACACACACATACACTCACTCTCAGACACACACACACTCACTCACTCTCACACACACTCACACTCACACATGTCTGGTCAGCAATCCTTGTGGGGACTCTCCATAGGCGTAATGGTTTTTCTACTGTACAGACCGTATATTCTATTGCCCTACACCAACCCTACCCCTAAACCTACCCCTCACAGGAAACTTTCTGCATTTTTAGATTTCACACACACACACACACACACACACAGACGGGCTGTAATGGGGTCGGAGAAGCCACTCCTCAAACTCCTGAAGGGAAGAGGAGGAGAAAGAGGAGACACACAGACACTGGAGGACGACACTGCGAGAGACGAGGACACACGGCTGAGGTCAGTCTGATGGGAATGAAGATGATGTTTTGTGTTGAAATGATGAAGTGATCTGTACATCTGAATTTACTGCTAGAATCACTTCTGATGCATGAACGTGTGTGTGATTCTCAGAATGTGACTTGACTGAGCTTGAGTGGAGTTTCTGAATCCGCTTTAGTCTTGTACAGTGAAAACAGTAGTGTATCACAATAATGAGACGCTAATGAGCATTAAGATTAATCAGAGACGGCAGGTCTTGTGAGATTCAGACATTCAGATCACTAACCACGACACAAAGAGTACTCAGTGATCTGTGAATGAACTGCTGTAAAGTAGCACTGATCTGGATGTGATGGAGCCAAAATCACTGCTTACATCTCTGAACGAACCTCTCTGAAAACTTCTCCACTTTAGTCACATATATATGTGTTCAGACAGGAAACTAAAGTGTGCTTCTCTGACATTTCTGACTGAAATATGTTAGATTGGTTACTGCTTAAACACAAAACGATGCATGAAGTCCATCAGTTGAAATGCACTTCAACTTCAACTTGGAGAACTTTTAAGAAAGCCTTAATGGTTTCCTTAGTTACTAGTCTGAAAAGTTCATTCAGTGGACAAATAGAGTATACGTCGAACATCACCTGACCAAACCCGGAAAACAGGTCTCATTGCTTCCGCTTGTCGGAGAACATGTTAACTGCCGTATTAAATAATAGCGATATCTATGGACTTTTAAGATAATCAGTTAAACTAGCTAGCTGTTTTTATTGTTGACGTTTTATTCCATTTTTATATCTAAATGTGAAAAGAATAAAAACAAAAAAACCTTTTAGATATCAGTCCGCGTATGTGATGGACATTGGTTATGATCATCATTGGTATCTACTTTGAAGGCATCTTGAGTAAAACTGCTTCATATTTAACTAAGCATATGCAAAACACTTGAACCGGAAGCCACGAGACCCGGTTAACAGAACACGGAAGTCTGTTGCGCATAACCCCTATTTTGAAAGGTTTTTAAAATATTGAAATATTTAATATAATAACAAAAATGTGTGTGTGTGTGTGTGTGTGTGTGTGTGTGAGTTTGAGTGTGTGTGTGTGAGTTTGTGCGTGTATGTCTGTGTGTGTGTGAGTGTGTGTGTGTGTGTGTGTGTGTCTGTGAGAGTGAGTGTGTGTGTGTGTGTGTGTGT
>NW_015667284.1:29512-35949 GCF_001515625.1 Sinocyclocheilus rhinocerous
TGTGTGTATGTGTGTGTGTGTGTGTGTGTGTGTGTGAGAGTTTGTGTGTGTGCGTGTGTGTATGTGTGTGTGTGTAGTTAAATAACACATTGACTGAGAATAACC
Source organism: Sinocyclocheilus rhinocerous (assembly GCF_001515625.1). NCBI lineage: Eukaryota > Metazoa > Chordata > Actinopteri > Cypriniformes > Cyprinidae > Sinocyclocheilus > Sinocyclocheilus rhinocerous. The sequence goes on from NW_015667284.1 coordinate 29,618, forward strand.
GCAGCTAAAATATAAACTTTTCCTTATTTCCCTTATATATTCACACACATATTTACCACAAAATATGTTGATAAAAACTAAAGGAACATAAAAGCACTTCAGATGTGACAGCCCAAAAGACTAAGAGACAACACAAGCGTTCACAACCTTTAAGTATTTTAATCATTTTTACAGTGTGAAATAGTTCTGGAACAAACTGAGTGGGACGTTCAGTTGAACATATTAATGAGAAAAACAAAAATCATACATCATGAGCGATGAGGACGGCCAGAGAGAAAGAAACCAGAACAAAAGGAACAGAAACAAAGAGGAGAAATCAGCGGACCAGAAGAGAGATGAATACAGTTACTTTATGATTCGAAACAAAATCAAACAAGACATTTGCATATAAAAAGCTGCAGCACTGTAAACAAATAAATAAAACAACAGAAAAACAATCGACCAAACATACGGCATAAAAGAGGTATTTGTGTTCTGAAACTGTAGAAATATTATCAAAAACAAAGAATAATGTATGGCACCATGATAAAACTCATTCAGACGGCAATTAATTCACTGTCCGAACTTGTGAATTCAGATGGGAATTAAATGAAGTCTTTTTCTCCTTTTCACTCTAGAAAGATCATCTAAAAAACAACAAGTCGATAGGCTGTGGTTTCTAGATTTGCTATGGTAGCTGATAAAAGAAGAGCTAAAATGCTCTCAAGGTTTAGTTTGCAGAAACCGACGGCAACCTTAACGATAATGACAAACTCTGAGAAACATTGATACAAAAATAATGTTCGAATACGTTAAAACGCTGCGCTACATTAGACAAATAATGAAGTAGATAGTAATTAGTGATTGAATATTAATTAGCACCAAATCTCAGTGTTGATACGTGATGACGAGCTTCACACAACAGAGCACTCGTTTAACCCTCAGAACGCAGTTTGACCCGGAAGAGATACGTACATTTTTTTTTTTAACTGCACGGTTTTTAGTAAGCGAATGAAACTTTGCAAATGCTTTAAGACCCTCAAAATAAACATCATTTATTTTTTTCGGATTTTTTACAATTATTTTTTAAGAGATATAACATGTTTCGTGTTCGGGTCATTTTTGACCCGGGTATGTATGGAGCTCCATTAGGAGTCAAAAATACTCATGTATGGAGTTATATTAGTGTCAAAAACTTTCATAAACTATATTTCTCCATATCTCTCACACTTTTGGGACTGAATTGTGTTGATGAACATGAATATGTACGTCTATTGACCAACCATCACAGCATGAAAAATGGATCACTTTATTCATCTGAAAGTTTATATAAGTAAAATTCATTTATTTTGTTTGAAAACATTCAGAGTAATATTTATGTTGTTTTGTTAGAAATAAATATGTAAGCTTCATAAATTTGGACAGCTTTTGAGTTTTTTTAATATTTATTTATGGTTATTTATATTTGAGTTATAAATTCAAATATTAATTAAATATTAATATAAAAAATAATATAAAATTATATTAATATAAATTTAAAAAAAATATTTATAACTTTGCAAAAGAATGCAATTAAATTAAATTGCATTCATTCCAATGGAGTTAATACTGGTAATTCTCAGATCATATAATCTTATATATTTCATGTAATGACATATTCAAATTCAATTTCTCACCAATATTTAAAAATACATATAAATACTTTGCATCATAGTTTTTTGGCGCGCTTCATGTGTAATTTGAAATTTCAAAGAATTTCTCAAGTTTTAATTAATAAAAAAAAGGAGTAATAGCTGTAATAGCAGTACAATTCACAAAACTTTTATTTTTATGTTCACATTCACTGATTAATGAGAAGCTGCTGATCAGATATGATATGGTTTTAGTTGAAAAACATTGAGTTTTATGAAATAACGATTCTGTGAAGATAGTTCACAGTTTTTGAATGCATTATGAGGGTTAGACGAGGCTGAAATCTTTGGGTGTTTGATTTTATTACATTTTGCAAGTGCATTTTGAGTCAAAGACTGAACGATGAGGTATTTCTTTCATTTGTCATTTGTAAGTTTTTCTTGAGTGATTCAGTCCACGTCGAAGAATCCTAATCTCTTGTCAAACGAACTAAAGTCTGGTTATCTATAATTAGATATGTTAATATCCTGCAGCCACGATTTCTGTTGAAAAATATAAAACTGCGGATCTTTCAAAAACGAATTTCACATCGCGATTAAAATAAAAACAAAACGCTAACAAAAATAATTTTCCTCTGTACAAGTCGACGTCACGAGCACCAGTTTGAAATATTAAATAATATAGATATAAGACGAATTGATGACTTTAAAAAATACTCATTCTGTACAAAGATACAAATATAATATACAATAAGTGGCTGCTGGGTAATTGTCATAATAATAATTAAAATATTAAACTTTTATACACAAATATACACTTGTGTTTTTAGATTACAACTCGAGTACAAATAAAATTGCACGAATGATGTCTCAGTTTTTCAGACGCGGTTCTTCTCATTTATAGAGGGTGCAAACACATTTTTAATTATGTCCTGTGAAATCTGCTTGAGTGGCCTGAAGATTCACCACAAAAAAATATTGTTTTTGTCTTATCTTCCAGTACAAATATCTAAACCTTCTTAAATCAAGATCATTTTATTGGAGAAGCAAAATTACTTCAGATATTAAGTCTTGTTTTCTGAAAAATGCACCAAGATTAAGTGAGTTTTCACTTAAAACAAGAACAAACATCTGCCAATGGGGTCACAAAAAAAAAAAAAAAAAAAAAATATATATATATATTCATTCAATACTTAATTTATTCTTGTTTTAAGTAAAAACTCATTTCATTTTGATGCATTTTTTAGAAAGCAAGATTTAATACCTAAAATAATTTTGCTTCTCCAGCGAATGTATCTTGATTTAAGAATGCTTAAATATTTGTAATGGAAATTATGATAACAGTACTGAGGAAGAGCATAATTTTGACTTTAACGGCTGATCTGAGCCGTTTCTGAGCATGTAAGTAACTGAAGGTGAACTCTGTTTGGGCATGAAAGCATGCGTGTCTCTGGGCCTCGCCGGCGTGTGACGGACGCGAGACACATACACATACACACACACAGACAGTTGCTATCTATCGTACCGGCCTCCATGCTTGTCTGTGCCAGGAAGCGGCACTGGGGCAGGGCTGGCCATTACATCGCTCCACATCGGCCGGTTTGTCCAGCACGTCACAACTGTGCTCGTTTAGCCTCTGCCCGTTCGAACGCTGACACACCACCAACCGCGTGCGCTGACCACCGCCGCACGAGTGCGTGCACTACAGGACGGAGAGAGAAAGAGAGCGTCAGACCCTCGTCTCTACTAGAGCTCAGCAGCAATACAGCGCTTGAATCCATAACTGAGGCACGAGAGACTCCAGAACACTTCCACAGTAACACGCTGCTAAGATACTCAATACTCAAATACTCATAAAGAGCATAGAACACATAAATAATGAGTTAAATAGTCATCTTATAATTAGATTTACAATCGATATTTCTTGAAGATTTTGGATTATAAAATAATACCAAAAAAATTATTAATTAATAATCAACAAAAATATTATTTAAAATTATAATAATAATTATAATTATTATCATCATAATCATCATCATCATTATTATTACTCAAAATAATGAAAATAAAATAAGTAGAGACTTTTTGGTACTGAATAAATCATATTTAAAAACAATCTTTACTTACTGAGCATTGCAGATTCTAAAATAATGCACAATTATTGTAATAATGAATAAAAATAATAATAAAAATATATTATGTAAATATTGCCAAAATAATTATTTAAAAATAATTACTATCTAATAAATATAATATAATATATAAAAACATAAATATAATAATATTTCAATAGACCTTATTGAAATTAGGTGATTTAATAATATTTAATATAAAATAATACACTATTATTTTAATAATGAATAAAATAATATTTAAAATATATAATAATTTATGCGTCTCTAATAATGCGTCTCTTGTCTTGTTACACATTGTAGAATATGAAATAATACACACTTATTTTAATAATGAATAAAATAATATTAATTACAATAAATAATTTTATTATTACAAATACTACTATTTGAAATAATTAAAAAATTAAGAAATATTCAATGTAAACATAATATTATATGGATATTATTATGAATAATATTTAATAATAATTATTAAAATAATAAAATAAAATTCTAGGCTCTCCTAGAATTGTTCCCAATTTTCACCCCACTATTTTGACAGCATTTAAATTAAGTTCAAATTATGTAATTAGTTGTAATGTTAATTTAATGTTAATTATGTCAAACCATAAAATGTTACCATTAAAAGAACATTCTACAATTTACGCGTATTTCAAGCGCCTGTGTGTCTGACCTCTCCCCAGATGCCGTAGTTCCAGTGTGGACAGGGGCCGGAGTCGCAGCTCTTTGATTGGTCGGGTTTGACTCTCTCATCGCAGTGATTGGTGCTGCGTCCGTCTGCGTCCTGACAGACCACGACCCGCCACTGGAACCCGCCTTCACACGAGCTGGAGCACTGAGCACAAACACACACAAGCATGCCAAGGCATAAGAATCTACAGTCTGCATGAAAAACTAAGCCTCATTATGCATTCAGATTTATTTGTATTTTATATAACAGTCATAACGTAATACGTTTCATTTAAAACCACACTGTATCTGATCAGCAACTTCTCATTAATGAGTGAATGTGGAAAAAATTCACAGTTTTGTATGTTACCATGTTATTACTGCATTTACCCCTTTTTATTAATTAAAAAAATGAAGAAATTCTTTGAAATTTCAAATTATACATGAACCACACCAAACACTGATGCAATTTATAACTCCAAACCAAAAACTTTGAATTTATAACTCATGATTGCTCAAAAACAAGTAAATTACACTCTCACTTTCAGATGAATAAAGTCATAAATTTTTCATGCTGTGATGGTTGGTCAATAGACGTACATATTCAACAAAATTCGGTCCCAAAAGTGTGAGAGATATGGGGAAATTAATTTGGTGAAAAGTTTTGACACTAATATAACTCCATAGATAAGTATTTTTGACACTAATGGTACTCCATACATACCCTGGTCAAAAATGACTCGAACACGAAACATGTTATATCTCTTAAAAATAACTGTAAAAAAATCAGAAAAAAATAAATAGTGTTTTTTGAGGGTCTTAAAACATTTGCAAAGTTTAATTCGCTTACTAAAAAATTTGCATTTTTTAAGGAATTTTTATGTATCATTTCCGTGTGAAAGACCCGACTGCTAATTCAACACATTTCACCTCGAACTCTCATTACTGTAATATGAAAAACACATTGCATCACTGATTGCGTAATATATTAGAATTAATCATCTGTATTACAACATATCACAAACCCGTTGATTCATTATCGTTCATTCAGAGCCGTTAAAGGACTAATTTTCTCACATATATATCAGCGGGAGGCATGACTTTCTACATGAGTTTGTGTTCCTACAGTGATATACATCTCTTTATAGCCTGCATTACATCGCATTATCTTCATATAATCCCACAAACCAGTCCAGTATGAAAGCCTCACACAAACTCTGGAACTCATCCAATCCCAGCATGCATCAGTGCTGGCAGCAGCGGATCAAAGCTAATGGGCACATGTGCTAATGAAGTAAATTGCAGTCAGATGACAGAAAGGCTCGCGATGAGCGTGAAATATGAAACACTCGACTAAAGCAAACCGACTGAGATTCTGTAAGAGGATCCACACACGCATGTACCGCTCGCAAAACACATGTGAGACGGAAAACAAGCTCAGCGGACATCAATAATGATCATGCACTCCATCAGCCAATGCAATAACTAAATACCATCCTAATATGTAGATTTGATCAAATGTAGATATTCTAGTCATGTCATAATATTAGGGATTCTGGCTAATACAATAAGCTGTAATGTTATCGCCGATATTTGATAAATAAATTATTTGTATATAAAAAAATATTTAAAATATATATATAAATATATAATTCTATTTTAAATAATAGTAATAATAGTATTTGAACTGTTTTAATTAATAAAAATAATAAAAATTGTGAGATGTGCTAAAAATTACATTTAGTAATATTATTAAAATACTAGTATTATATATATATATATTAATTTATTTATTTCAGCATATAGTACAACTTCCGGTGTACAGTATATATAAATGTTACAATTTATATTGAAATATTAAATATTTTATATTATATTATAAATATAAATCAATATCACTCTCTCGGTCTGCTTGATA
>NW_015667284.1:36062-37741 GCF_001515625.1 Sinocyclocheilus rhinocerous
TCAAATACATTTTTACTCAACTATAAATTTCAGATATATTTTATGCATCATTTAAGTATATTTTTTTGTATATAAATGTTAATATATGATATATATTTAGTTAACACGAAGCAGAGTAAGTGAGGGTGTCACTCACGGCTCCCCAGGGCCCCGTCCTCCACTGGTTGTCTGCAGACGGGACGTTCCAGCTGTGGCTGCTGGGGTCGTCGGGGAAGTGGGGGAAGTAGGGCTGGTTGTTGGGCCAGTGGTAGGAGGATCGGCAGGGGGAGGCCGCACACTCCTGCTCAGTGCTGGGACGCTCGTCCGTCTGACAGAACGACTCGTCCACCTGATGTTGGTAGTTCATGCACACGACCCGCCGCGTGGAGCGACCCACACCACACGACACCGAGCACTGGACGGCACACACACGCCACAATCAACACACAAACCACAGCACACCTTAAAGTAGGCAGCAATCCCAGAATGCACTGCCATAACTTTCAATAGTTAGTCAACGGGTTTGAATTTCAGTTGAAAATTTTGCCCAATATTTGTGTGACAAAAGAAAAATATTTTCTGTGCTATTTACCAGCATTGTTATTGTTAACTAAAACGCTTTTTTTTTTTTTAAATCTTAATTTGAAACAAAAACACAACATTACTGAACAAAAACAAGTGTGGGGATACACGGGAAAATAATTAAATAAATATGACAATTTATTGAAAAATTGTTCTATAATGCAGGATGTTTTTAAAGCTTTTTGAAGCGAGGATAATAGTAAGTGTACATGCTTCACAGCTGGGTTTAAATTTAAGGTATCTTGCTTTTTATATGGTATTTACTGATCATACAAATGAAGTATTAATCATCTGGTAGCTCCTTATTGTCAGAAACCTCACAGTGGAAAAGAAACTTGATGAGAAACATTACACAAAACTAAACCTAAAAAAATATTTAAAAAATAAAAATAAAAATATTAAATGAAAAACCTAAACTTAAACTTAAAAAAAAAAAACTTTACAAATTTTGCCTTGGCAACTAACTGAAATAAAGCTGGTTTATTGGTAAGTTTATAAAACTATTAAAAGTAAAATAAAATAAAAAAAATAAAATATTGGATGAAAAACTTTAAAAATGTAACATTTTGCCTTGCAAACTAACTGAAATAAAGTTAGTTTAAGTTAAGGTATTAACCCCTTAACTGTCACCCCCCATTTTTATAAATAGGCATGCAGGTGCATTATCCAAACTTAAATTGTTGTAATGTATGAACACTTTGGAATACAGACATAAGGTTGGTCTCTTTTTAAAGAAGAAAATCAGCAGATTATCGCAAAAGTGGAGTTTAAAAAAAAATTGCACTATATTCCTTTTATTTTCTTTTATATATAATAAATATTTTACATAACAGGTTTTACTCTAAAATTGGTATAAAATTAAAGCCTTATGTCTAAATAAGTTATGTTCCAAATTTGAAGTTGATATGAAAAAAATTGAGGTTCCTGTGAGATTTGATTTAGGGCGTTATACCACAAACAGCCACCGGGTGCAATCCAAACTCCATTGAATTATTTTAATGCATTTTTCTGTCACAAATGTCTAGATTTCTCTGTCAATATTACTTCAAATCTATCTCAAAATAACCACCAAATATGGAATCCGGAGACCCATACCTTTGCAGTGATATGTTTTTTGT
>NW_015667284.1:38497-48682 GCF_001515625.1 Sinocyclocheilus rhinocerous
TTGGTCTCTTTTTAAAGAAGAAAATCAGCAGATTATCGCAAAAGTGGAGTTTAAAAAAAAATTGCACTATATTCCTTTTATTTTCTTTTATATATAATAAATATTTTACATAACAGGTTTTACTCTAAAATTGGTATAAAATTAAAGCCTTATGTCTAAATAAGTTATGTTCCAAATTTGAAGTTGATATGAAAAAAATTGAGGTTCCTGTGAGATTTGATTTAGGGCGATATATCACATACAGCCACCGGGTGCCATCCAAACTCCATTGAATTTTTTAATGCATTTTTCTGTCACAAATGTCTAGATTTCTCTGTCAATATTACCTCTATCTCAAATTAATTCCTGAGACTCAGACCTTTCCAGTGATTTATTTTTTGTCAAGATTATAAAAAGGTTTGATTCTAAAAGACCGTAATGCGTTTTGTAATATGACACTTGACACCGCCCACTAAGGGGGAGGAGACCGCCAAAAGATTTTAAAGTACCATTTCCATGGTAACGCAATGTCCGATTTCAAAATGGTTTTCACAGGATGAATCTTGGACCTCTAAGCTTTCAAATGATATATGATTTATGATGATTACTAAGATTTGATAGAGAAAAAGGACAACAACAAAAAAGAGCGCCAAGCGTCCCACAGGTGGGACGGTGAAATAGAATATAAATAGAAATAATGGAAAAAAATTGACAAAAAAAATAAAAATCACTAAAACAAACTAAAATTAAAATATGAAAATATGAAACAATAACAATACATATATAAACAATACATAAATACTAAAATAACAGTTTCCTATCTGAATAAAAGCATCTAGTTTAAAGGCACAGTATGTAATTTTCACCGCTAGAGGGCGCGTATTCAGAATAAACAAAGAAACAAAGGCGTAGTTTGATGAGGCAGTGACTGAGTGTGGATTCATGGGAGTTGTGGTCTTCATCCCCACAGCCGACGCAATCCGACGGGACTCGGGCAGAAATCATGTTCATGGATGAGCTAACGGCACAGAGTCATTCGACTACAGAAACGCATGTTAAGCATGTCCAACAGGACCAAGCGCTCGCCATGTGTGTTTGCGTGGTGCATGTTTCTCAGATGTAGAGCATGCAGGACTGTGTTTGACTCACTGCTGTCCATTCTCCTTCCCTCCACTGAGCGCAGGGACTGAAACACACAGAGGAGTCTGGAGGACGAGGAAGATGAGCGCAGGACGACTCGTCAGCGACGCTACCCTGAGAGTCTCTACAGCTGACGTATCGCTCGCGCCGGCCCTCACCGCACGACACCGAACACTGAAACACACACACACTCTCTCATGAGATCAACTGTGTCGCAGATCTTCATTAGAAGAGTCGTCTCAGATGTTCACGTCTTCATCTTGAGATCTCAGACTCATGCATGTGTGATTACTCTGGTGTTACTCACGCTGGTCCAGGAGCCGTATCTCCACTGTGTGTGTCGCTGACCCGGCTCTGCTGGTCTGGGTGTGTTAAACACTGATGCTGCGCGACGACAAGCTGACAACTCACAGTCCTACACACACACACACACACACACACACACACATTCATAGGTGAATGATGATGTTGTTCATTATACACTAGCAGAAAGAAGTCTCTTCTGTTCACCAAGGCTGCATTTATTTGATCAGGAATACAGTAAAAATTTTGAAATATTACAATTTAAAACAGCTGTTTTCTATGTGAATATCTGTTAAACTGTAATTTATTTCTGTGTTCAAAGCTGTATTTTCAGCATCATTACTCCAGTCTTCAGTGTCACATGATCTTCAGAAATCATTCTAATATGCTGCTTTGCTGCTCAAGAAACATTTCTGATTATTATCAATGTTGAAAACAGTCGTGCTGCACAATATTTTTGTGGAAACTGTGATACATTTTATTTTTCAGGATTCACAGATGAACAGAAAGTTCAGAAGAACAGCATTTATTTGAAATAGAAATATTTTGTCACATTATAAATGTCTTTACTGTCACTTTTGATCAATTTAATGCGTCCTTGATGAATAAAAGCGTCATTTTTTTTTACTTTTTTTGAAATCGTACCCCAAACTTTTGAATCTTAGAATGATTTCTGAAGATCATGTGACACTGAAGGCTGCAGTAATGATGCTGAAAATACAGCTGTGCATCACAGAAATACATTACAGTTTAACAGATATTCACATTGAAAACAGTTATTGTAAATTGTAATAATATTTCACTATTTTTTACTATACGTTTGATCAAATAAATGCAGCCTTTGTGAACCCAAGAAACTTCTTTCATTAAAAACATTTAAAATCCTAATCATTCCAAACTGTGAGCTGTAGTGCAGATGGAGCAGGTGTTGGTGTTTGTTCACCTGACTGTCTCGAGGTCTGGCGGCTGCGTTACACTCTCTGTCGTCCACCGCCTCGCCGTAAGCTCCCGACACACACCTGACCGCACGCACCTGATAGCCCTGACCGCAGCTCACCGCACACTACAAACACCATCATTCACATTCAGAGCGTCTGCTGACAAACACTGCCGTGACAAAGGAACCGAGCGTCTGCTTCTCACCGGACTCCAGGCTCCGACCTGCCAGGACGCACACTGGGGAAGCTCACAGCTGCCCACCGCAGAGGGTTTGGTGTTTGGGTCGCAGCGCTGCTCATTCAGCTTCTCGTCTCCCAGAATGCAAAGCACCTGTCTGTGTTTGACGCTCTTGCCGCACGTCACCAGACACTGATGTGAACACATGCACAGATTCACTGTAGGTTAGTCGGGATGGGTCAGTCAGATTGTGTTACTCAAGTCTCAAAGTACCGCATTTTCCGGAAAACAAGTCCCTGTTTTTTTATATGCAACTTATATAATGCAATTAATGTCAAGCATGCAAAACAAATTTGAACTGGTGCTGAATGAGAGAGGTACAGGTTTATTTGTTTCAGTTTCACTTTAAATAAATTTGTAGATTTGCATTTATAACAAATATTTTTAAAATGAATGCCACTATAATTTAGGTTTGTTTTGTACTTATTTTTTCATCCCTGTTATGTTCTGAATATGGTTCATTTTACAGGATTTGTTGAGACTAAAATACATGTTTATAGTATTTATAATGTTTGTAATGTGTGTCACTGATATATTATTATAGTTTGCATTAATATTTTCAAATATATTTTATTTTTATATTTTCTGTTTTCACCTTAATTTTAGTTAGTTTTACAATTTTTTTGTGTTTTTGTCATTTGTATTAGTAATTTTGCTCTGTTTTGTAATTTTGTTGTTTTTTAGTGTAGTTTTAGTTTTTTTGTAATTTTTATTCGTTTTTTTTAATTAGTGTTTTATTAATATGTCTATGTAGAATGCATTCATTTTTATTTATTAATCTTTATTTAGTTTTAGTCATGTTAGTGCAATTTGATTTAAAAAAAAAAGCAGTTTTCTGCTAAATCAGAATGATTCAGTTCAGTTTGATACACAGCTTGATTAACAATGATTCAATTTAGTATTTTTAAAAATGCATTTATAGGATTTTTAAAATATTTTCACAATGTATCTTTGGCAAGGAAAATACAGAAAAATTAGATGTTAAATTGTCTTAATCTGAATATTAAAATAGTTATGAAAACAACAGAATACTTTGGATTCAACTGCATTATTTTGTAACGCTGATATACGATTGTAGTTTTTGTTAATTTTTTTTAATTAGAGTTTTTTTTACATTTTCTGTTTTCACTTTAATTTTAAAGTTTCAGTAATTTTGTGTGTTTTTGTCATTTTTTTATATGTATCTACAGTATTTATTATTTTTTATTAATTAGTCTTAGTTATTTAATTTTCATCAAGTTAAACTAATTAAAAATTTGAAATGTTGCCTTGGCAACTACCTTAAATAAAATATGTATTTTTAATATATATTTTATTCTATTCCAGTTATTTTTTTCAAGTAACAAAAATGCTTATTTTTATGGTTTTAGTTTCATTTAACTATAATCACCCTGGTATTCCGCTAGAATAGAGTACTGCTGTGAGACGCACTCGATCAAACCAGCATGAGGGCATCATGAGAGTTCAGAAGGTAAGTATGGTCAGCTGTGGTCAGTACCTCGCTCCATTGGCTGGCGCTCCAGTCGGGACAGGGCACATCACTGCAGGCTTCACTCAGGACTCTCTGCTGCACGTTACACTCTCGTTCCACCAGCCTGCGGCCCAGATTGTTCATACAGTACGCCTGTCGCATCCGGACGCCGCGTCCGCAGCTCCTCGAACACTGCAACCACAATCACATCACATCAAAACAAGAACATAATCACGAGAAACAGCATGAAAAGTCACGTGCAAATCTACAGATCAGTGCATTATTGACTTCACTTCTTTATTCACAGGCAAAACATTATTCTTTCAGGCACTGCCCAAATTTGAGATTCTGGGAAATTTGGATTTTCATAACGTGTATTATTTTAGAATAGTGGAAAGGAAACACACATTTAAGTGTTTATTTTATGACACTTTATCTATTTGTGTCTCAATTACAATACATATCTTTAATGAGTTTGTTTCTTCACTTCAGCAGCACTTACATACACCACAACTTAGAGTTTTATTCTTCTATATATTCTGAAGGTTTTTACTGAGGGGTTTGTTCATATATCATTCACTTGATATTTTTTATTTCACTTTATTTATTTGCGCCTATAGATTTCAAATACAATACATGTCTTTTAAAGGCCATTTTCTCAAAATAAGTTTTTTCTCCACTTCAGCAGCACTTACATACACCAAAACTTAGAGTTTTATTCTTCTGTATATTCTGAAAGTTTTTATAGAGGGATTTGTTTATATCATCTACACTGATTTTATTATTGCACTTTTTCCATTTGTGTCTGTAGATTACAGTTACATTACATATCATAAAAGGTTGTTTTCTCAAAATGAGTTTTTTCTTCACTTCAGCAGCACTTACATGCACCAACACTTAGAGTTTTGTTCTTCTCTATATTCTGAAGGTTTTTACTGAGGGGTTTGTTCATATATCATTCACACTGATTTATACAACATTTTTATCCAAGAAACACGGTGAAAATGTATTTTTTTGTGTCAGTCGACAGTATTTTCTGATTTATAGAGTGATAAAAAGAGAAATCCAAAATTCCCACTGTAAAAATATTTTTTAAATGTTATTATATTGAGCTCAGGGTGAAGAATAACTGAGGATATGAGCTATATTGTACGTCACCTGAGACCAGGCGCTGTACTGCCAGCTCTTCAGCAGACAGTCCCCATGACATCCCTCGCGCATCTGCGGTTTGGGCAGGTCTGCGCAGGCTCTGCCCTCCATGCGCTCGCTCAGTCTCTTGTTCTGGCTGTAGCGCATGCACAGCACATCCAGCGTACGGTAACCCGGGCCGCACTTACTGGAGCAGTCGCTCCTGCCCGCGACGTGCCACCTGAGGAGCACAGAGAAAAACATTAAAACACTAAGATTGTGGAGCCAGCGTTCTGTTCATCTGGTTTGTGTGAAGTGTTATATTTTTAGTGAGAAACCAAGCAATTACATTTTCTTGGTTTCTTGACTAAAAATGTGAACAACAGAACTGAAATGTGAGCTTTAACATCTTTTAAATGCACTGAAAAAAACTGGTGTAGAAACAATTTTGTCTGACAAACTGCTAGTAAATTTCACAATTAATTGCAAAGAAACTGCAAGTAACATTGTATTACACGTGAAATTTTGAAGTGGAAAGACTGAAGTAGTATAATCCTGTAAAAGTAATAAACTTTGTTTTATTTATAACTTAAAAAAATATTTACTGTATAGTGTGGGAAAAACGGCTTGCATTAGAAATTATGTATGTGTAATTATGTTGAATGCAAAAGCCAGGTAACGATGGAAGATATTGATGGAAAAGAGTTCACATTAATAACTGATGTGACGAGCATCAAGGTTGTTATTTTTAAGTAATTAACTATTAAAATCCTGTTAATTAATTTAAATACATCTTAAATAAAATGAAATAAAATTATTACATGACAAACTTTAAAAAATGAAGTAAAATTAAAGCAAACAAAATAAATTAAAACTAAATATTTTAATATTTATATATTTTAAACAATATTAAAAAGTCATATATTTAAAAATATAAACCAATTAAAATGATTAAAGCAAAATACTAAAAATAAAAATAAAATACATTTTTCACAATATTTTATGCTGTTGGAGCAGAGATGCTTTTGTAGTGACAGTAATTGAAGGGGAAAATGTGTACTCACTTAGAAAAATAATAGTTATTCCAAACAAAGACTGAATATCAAATCAAACACTTAAAATGAAAATATATATTCGGTCAACTCAATGTTTGAATTTTAGGTTTTCCTTTTGCTGCATCACTAGTACGGGACACGAGAGCCGTCGTGTGCATCTACCTGAGCTCACAGTCAGTATTGCAGGGCTCCGTCGTGCCTCTGGGTCGAGGTAGATTCTCACACCTCTGCTCCGAAACCACCAGATGATCACTCTTACGAACACACACGGCCTTCCGCCGCCGCTCACCTGCAGACACACACACACAGACGACGTGTAAGTGACTTCCTTTCTACAATAAAGGTGTTTAAGGACAGAAACGGAAGCAGCACCGTGGCACATGCGGCTGCACTCCTGCCAGGGGCCCGACGGATCCCACACGAACTGCTCGCTCTGCTCCTCGATGGGAATACTGAAGGAATATCTGACGTCAGGGTTATACAGGTTTCCCACGCATAGCACCTGAGACGACAACAGATTTATTACACAGACAGCCTGTAAATCGCCTTCAGATGAGGACATTTCAGTGGGATTACACTGATTAATTAATAAAATGCTTTTATAAAATTATACTGCATTTTATTTACCAGTATTTTTGTCTATTTTTCCGGGACAGCATATCTAAACATTCTTAAATCAAGACATATTCAAGTCATATAATAAAGTCTTATTTAGTCTTGGTATTATTAACTAAAACTAAAAAATATATATTAAATATCAGTTTAATTAATTGTAATAAAGCTGAAATAAAATAAAAATATTAGATTAAAAACAAACTTTTTTTGCCTTGTCAACTAACTGAAATAAAGTTGTAGTTGAAGCACTAAAATAACTAAAACTGAAATAAACAAATAATGCTACATATTTAAATTATTTAAAAAAAATAACTATAAAACTTTGTTTTATAAATGTACATTTTATTATACAAATATATTTTATATAAAATCATGGTTATTATTTGAATAAAGCTGAAATAAAATAAAATATACATTTTACATGATTTTTTTTTTGCCTTGGCAACTAACTTAAGAAAATAAATAAGTTGAAGCACTAAAATAACTAAAACTGAAATAAATATAAATAAAGCTATTTATTATTTAAAAAACCCAAAACTTTACCAATGCATGTTTTTACAAAATTACATTTTATTTTATATAAAATAATTTTAATTAACTTAAAAAGCTTTAAAATAAAATAAAATAATAAATATTACATGGAAAACTTTTTTGCCAACTAACTGAAATAAACTAAGTTTGAGTTGAAGCACTAAAATAACTAAAACTGAAATAAACAAATTAAAGCTAAATATTTGAAATATTACAAAATCCTAAAATATGTTTTAATTTAAAAAAATATATTATTAAAATTGTTTAAATTATATTTGATTTTATATACAACCTAAAAATGTAACAACATACTGACACTAAAATTAAAATGAAAACTGAAAAGCTAAAAATAAAAGTTCATTCAAAATATTAATAAAAACTATAATAGTATAGAAATAATACTAAAATAACTAAAGAATAATGATCTTATTATCTTACACAATTTTGATTCTTAGGTAATTTACCTATTAATTGTATTTTTACTGAAAATAAAGATAGCAATAAAAACTTTCAGTGTGGTTTCACCCTGTGTCCTAATCCAGAATAACAAAATAAGGTGATGCACAACAAGATATCTAGCCGGCTGACTGGCTTCTGTTGTGATCATGTCATGCTGGGTAGCTCCGCCCACAGTGAAAACTCACTGGTCTAAAACTGTGCTGTGGTTTTGTTTCATTTCACTGCAAGCTCCTTCAGATGGGCTGTGTTTGGTGTTGTTCACTTGCCTGCAGCACGAGCTCCTCCTCGATCCGCTGCGTGCAGTTGATCCGCTCAACCGTGGCGTTGGATCCGCTGTACTCGATCTCTGCTCCCTTAAAGGTAATTTCCCTTTTAAACATGGACACCACGAAGTTTCCGTTCAGGAGGAAGTTGGACTGACTGTCAGACAGAGCTGCAGATGAGAAAGATCAGATCTGGAAAGTGAACCTCAGGTCACGTCTCATTCATCATCTGTGTGCGTTTGTGTTTATTTGGCCTATTGACTCGAGTGTGAACAGCTACACAAACGTCCTGGACACACTCGCTCACTTTCATTAGCACCTCAGCGTCTGTCAGTCATTCGGTGTTTGCTCTTCCTGTGACCCCAAATTCCCAGAAGGGTCACGGTGAAGCACCATTGTAATACCGCAGCTGTTCTGGACATGGAATACCACAGTATTCTTCCTTGAAGTACCATGTAAATGTCATGGATTGTGAATATGGCAATCATTCAGTATATATAATACGTATCAGTGTACCATGGTATTACCAGGGTAATCTGGTCTAGTTATCTGTACTAACTCACCGAGGTAGTTATCATCTTCTGGTGATCCTGAGTAGCTGACCTGCTTTATATCGATGTTGGTCGCGCCAGCAGGAATCCGAACCACAACATTATAACCTACAACACAAGAGAGCAATGAGAACGAGATGAGAAACACCAAAGATTAATGAGAAAACATGTTTTTAGCCTTGTTTGGTGAGTAGCATGCTGGAGCATCACTACAGGCTGCATGGGAAATGGTGGGTGACCAAAACCAAAGAAAGAACACAATAAAGAAGGAAATCAATCAATCAAGAGGAAAAAAGGGGAGGAAACTCTTACCGTATTGTGCGCTGTTGAAGGTCCCAGCGAGGGTCTTGCATGAAGAGTTGTCTCCTCCACAGACGCCACACTTATCATTTCTGGCCTTCGAGTTCAAAATGTGGTCACAACCTGCTTGCTACGATAAACACATACACAATAAGAAAGTCAGTTTCCATTTGCATCACAAATCTACCATGGGTACATACCATGAAATTACTATGTTTATTTTAGACATACACGGTGGTAACTTCATGATTTTAGGATAAATGCCCTGATAGTACCATGTTATTCTTTGAAGTACCAATGTGTACGAATAAGATAAACATCCAGTACCATAGTAAATATCAAAGAACCATAGTATTTTCATTTTTAGATGTAATTTCATACCCGGCAGAGGCCTTGTACGCAGATATCATACGTGTCCGGCCCACATGGGGTCCCATCGACGACCCGATCCCTCAGCTGATAGTACGCCATCGTCCCCGTGACACGGCAGAAGAGTTTACAGCGATCCTTCATCAGAACTGAGAAACCAGACGCGAGTGTGAGACTGATGAGTCTTTTTGGCATTATTTCAATATTATTTTGTAGCTTCTGTATACTAGCATTCAAAAGTTTGGGGTCAGTATGTTTTTTTTTTATATAATAATGAGAAAGCAATGAGAAACACCAGATAGCGGTAAGACTGAGATGAGAAACACGAGAGAGCGACGAGAATGAGAAGAGAAATGCCAGAGAGAGTGACGAGAATGAGAAGAACGAGAAGAGAAACACTAGAAATTAAAGAGAAAGAGATGAGAAATACCAGAGATCAATGAAAACCAGTTGAGCTACGGTCACATGTCTGAAAATGTTCTTGAATTAGCAGGGTTTTTGGGATATTCACTCATAAACATGTCGGAGCAGCAGGGATCGTTTCTGATTGGCTCATGAAGTGCAAACTCATTCTGAAGTCTAGTTGTGTGTCAGAGACCGATGTGATTTCTCCATTTCATCTGTCAGCGAGTAACTGTACAGCATTCACTTCAGATAAAAGCATCTGCCAAATGCATGAATGCGGTCGGCACACTGAATGTGTGCTATTCATCAGTGTTTGACGAGCTCAGCAGATTTATTGTAAGGCTCGTCCATCAGTCCTGACGGCTGTCTGCGGGTGTGTCTGTCTGCCTCCATAAAACCATTACAATAATAGCTGCAGGTCTGATCTGACGCCCATCTGC
>NW_015667284.1:48771-67564 GCF_001515625.1 Sinocyclocheilus rhinocerous
GTGTCTGTGTGAGTGTGAGTGTGAGTGTCTGTGTGAGTGTGAGTGTGAGTGTCTGTGTGTGTGTGAGTGTGTCTGTCGGGTCAGAGGTCAAAGACACTCACTGCCGCTGTACTTCGGCACCCAGCGGACGGAGGGCGGCAGTCCATTGATGTTGAAGTGTTTCCCGTCGAACTGCGCGCACTGCTCTTCTCTGAAATCCCTCCGGCCGCGGGGACACGGATCCGTGTTACACGAGCGGAACTTCATTCTGCGGCCCACACAAAACCGGCCTCCGTTCCTCGGCCTGAGAACCAGAAAGATATCTGTGCTGTTACACACTGAAAGAATAAGACCAGCCTCCGATGAGAGCCTTTTGATAGGAAGAACTGATTTAGTTTGAAAATTGGGCACATTTACAGACAAACTTCTTAATGAAACAGAAACAGCAGCATTGTAAAATTTGTAACATTTCATACTTTTAATGACATATTAGGGTGAATAAATATCACCTTGAAAATATAAAAACAAAAAACATCACCCTAAATACTTTAAAAAAATGGTTGTATAAAAATATAATTCTATTTTAGGGCCATTAAAATCAAATTTCACTCGAAAACTAAAAAGAAAATTTTAAAATACTATATTTTGCCTAAACAAAATTACATATTGGAGTGAATAATTATCAGAATGAATGAAGGAATGAATGCTTTGCCACCTTCATGAAGGGACTTAGTAACCGAGTTGAGTTTTGAATGCATGTTCATGTGTCGATGCGCTCACTCTGGTTTATTGCAGTCTCGGGTTGTGCTGCGTGTTCCTCCTCCACAGGTCCTGGAACACACACTGTAGGGGCCCCAGGGGCCCCATTCACCATGAACCGGCTTCATGTCCATCTCCTTATTCACACACATGCCGTGCCTGCAGTGCTGAACACACACAAACACATTATATCAGAAATTACATCATCTGGGGTCCAGAAATTAAGTGTCCACAAACCATGGTATTAAAAAACGTTTAAAAATTAAATAAACACACACACACACACACACACACACATACATTGTTTAAATCTAATTAATTATTATTATTATTAAATATTAAAATATTTTTATGAAAATATAAAGATGCAATTTATAAATGTATATAAATATAAATTCATATATTTATTTTTGCTCTCTCTTTCTGTCTAAAATCTTTATATATATTTTATAAATATATAAAATATGTAATTATGTATATTTATAATATATATATATGGATTTTTTAATATATGAAAATAAATTATTATTAATTGCATCATTATTCAATAATTTACGCTCTCTCTCATTCTCTCTCTCTATATATAATGCAAAACAAATTAGTATTTATATTATTATTAAATATTAATAACGCGTCACACCTGCTGGCCATAACACATTAGAGTCACACAGAGCTCATTACAGTCTGGCTGTGTCCTCCTTCCTCTCTTCATACTCACATCTGAAACACTGTCTTCACTATCAAAGCCCTTCCTGCTTTCCTTCATCACAGAACCTGTAATGCTACGCTATTTTGATGCATACCACAGTACTGAAATGCATATGTTATGGTACTACAGCGTACTTTCAAAACATTTTGTGCCAAAAAACATGGCAGCATCACGGTACTTTTTGCAAGGGAAGAAATTATGGTACACTGTAAAACTGTTTCTACCTATTTCAACTTAAAAACTTCTGTTCAGTTCAATTTTTAAAGGATAATAAACTTGGTTGTACAAGTCATTTCAACTTATTTTTTTTATTAAACTGACTTAAAAGAATCAAGTTGAATCTCATATAACTCATAAAAATGAAATTGCTCAAGATATTTTGATGAGTTACAGTAATGTAAAAACATAAGTTGCCATGACTTACTGAGCAAACTTTTTTTTTTTTTTTACAGTGCAGTAGTGCGGTATATATGAAAAAAGAACATGGTGTATTTCAAAAACATCTATCACCTTAGTAAATGTGCCCAAAAAATGGTGTAATAGTAGTAATAAAACTAGTAGTAGGTGAAAAACTAGTAGGTGTTCAAAAACCATGGTATTAACACAGTAAATGAAAATAAGTAAATAAAAAAATAATAAATTATATATATATAAAATATACAAAATATTTTATTAAATATTAAATATATAAAGATATGATGTGTTTATTGAACCAATCGGATAAGAGTAAATGGAGAGTCAGCGAGAGCCTCATGTGATTGGCTACAAGAAGGTGGTGGACCCGCCCTCCCCCTCACGCTTGCAAAACTCAGTTAGTGAGAGAATCGTGCCAAAATTGTAAGCGCAGAGAAAAGAAAGACGGAGCTGTACATATCGGTTTATTTCAGGAACTTTTTGCCCCACATGCACAAGTCATTTAGACATTTGCAACAGTTTGTTTTTTTACACATACAGATTGGTTCTATGCAGTCAATCCATTTTGCAGTTCTTGAAACTGTTGTTTTCGCTTACAAATCACTGTTCACAGGCTTGCAGTACTTTTGACCATATTTTAGCAAAAACAACGTGCCAAAAGTGTAAGTGCGAAAAATGGTAGTCAGAAGAATGCAGGTCATATTTATTTTGCGTTAGCATGAAGCTGCAGTTTTACAATACTTGAATTACACTTACGAGTAACAGTAAAATGCAGCAAATCATTTTTTCTTATGCTTGAAACACGATTTACACCTTTACAGAGCTTATCTTGCGCATGCAAATTTAATTTATGCTTACAGTCTTATGTACACTTCCACAACTCTTACCCTGTGTATGCAAATCTTTTAGGCATTAAATTACCTTCATATGTGTGTGTATATGTGTGTGTGTGTGTGTGTGACAGAGTGTGCGTGTGTGAGAGTGTGAGTGTGTGTGTGTGTGTGTGTGTGTGTGTGTGTGTGTGTGAATTACCTCATGTCCTCATTTTTCAAGTTTTCAAGTTTTTTTGAGAAAGTAAAAATGCAGAAAGTTTCCTGTGAGGGGTAGGTTTAGGGGTAGGGTTGGTGTAGGGCAATAGCACATACAGTTTGTACAGTATAAAAACCATTAAGCCTATGTAATGTCCCCACAATTCACAAAAACAAACATGAGTGTGTGTGTGTGTACAGAATAGACCGGGACCACCGGTGAGACCCGAGTGCCGCCCGTGAGAGCTGTCAGAGTCTGAAGTCTGAAGCCTTAAAGGCATTCCACTCCCCGCTGCCATTTTCATGTTTACAGCCTTTGTTTGGCTTGAAAAGGTGCTGTGGGAGAGAATCACAGCTTGAAAGAGGCTCCGAGGAGAAAAAGAAAGAGTAAAGGAGGGGTAAAACTATGGGCTGTTTGTTCTGCCAATAGAAGCATCTGGGCCCGACGTGACCTTCAATTAGACTCGTGACGGTGTGGAAACGGCCTGAGGTGTGTGTGTGTGTGAGAGAGACAGAGAGAGAGACGGGCTGAGGTGACTGTGAGCTTGTCAAAATTTGCCCTTAATTGAGAATGCAGTGAGATATTTGAAGGTCGAGTGAGAAAAAACAGCCCAGCTGCTGCCAACACGTGTTTTTGATTTGTGACTTTCACACACACACACACACACACACAAAATGTGCCCATACCACCTCAGTAGACACACACTCATTTAATAAAGCCAACAAACTGCTGGGAATCTACAACTAGAAACCACTCT
Source organism: Sinocyclocheilus rhinocerous (assembly GCF_001515625.1). Lineage (NCBI taxonomy): Eukaryota > Metazoa > Chordata > Actinopteri > Cypriniformes > Cyprinidae > Sinocyclocheilus > Sinocyclocheilus rhinocerous. Next base: position 52,419 of record NW_015667284.1, read on the forward strand.
TGTACACTTTGCGCAAGCATTAAAGGAAATTAAATATAAACCGGTCAGAAGCAGCAGAAACCATCCATCTGCTGTGTGAAGGTGATGTACAAGTAAAAAAAATAAAAAATAAATAAATAAAAACAATTTAGGCAATGACTGTGGGTCAGTTATAATAAATTATAAAAAAAAGAATGAAAATTAAAAATAATAAGTAAATAAATAAATACATATAAAATATAAAGAATAAAAACCTGTCAAAAGCAACAGAAACGCGATCTTTCTGTTGTGTGAAGGTGCTGTATGATAAAATGGAAAAAATAAATAAAAATAAAATAAAAATAAAAAGATTATAAAATCAATGAATTAATAAATAAAAATATGAATCTGTCAGAAGCAGCAGAAAATGTTGTTCTATCTGCTGCTCTGTGAATGTGCGGTGTGTAAAATCAAATCAAATAAAGATAAAATAATTTATGCCACATTTAAATAAATACACAAATAAACATAAAATATAATATAATTATAAAAAGAAACAAACTTGTCAGAAGCAGCAGAAACGGCGGCCCATCTGCTGTGTGAAGGTGCTGTATGGTTAAATGTGCCTGTAATTGTGTGAGCGCAGGAAAACAGCTCTCGTTCTCACCCTCGCTCATTCAGACAAGCTCGTTTGCAAAACACATCACCTCACATGCAGAACTTCTCACAGCTCAGGGTTAAAGGTCACGGCACTCACAGAAGGCTTCCGTTAGCACACGCACATCATAATCGACTATTCACTTTCCTAATTCATGTTCCTGGTATTATTCAGAATGATTCATCGGGTAAGTTAATTTGCTTAATCTGTCATCAATGTACAACAAATAACATTAATACTCACCAACTGTTTGCTCGTACTTGGCAATAATATCACAGCCCAGTCCAGTCCTATATAATTTCCCACCAAATATTATCTTGCACATGTAAAAATGGAAATTAAATATTAGAATCAATTATAAAAAATTACAAGTAGTAAAAATACAGAAAATAAATGCATTTATAAATAAACAAACACATACATAACATGCACCGGAAACATGTAAGTACGTGATTGCAAACATTTCTAGATTTCATGCCACTGCTTTCTGAAATATGACAGCAACACATCCTAGCATTCATTTGATATTTAATCAACTCTTCTAAACTATAACTTCTCATACAAAGGCTTACCGTGTTTCTCTGTCCTTCTGAAGCACTGCCAAACACCTGGCCAAACCGGGCATTAGCTTTCACGACAACACTAACCTGTTTTTAATTGACTTGGCTGGTTAAAAAAGGTGAAACGAACTTTGAGAACCATTCGGCAAACAGCATGAACGCACCTTTACCTCCATCACAACAACAACTCATTCGTGGAAATCAGATCCTGGGCCGCCGTTACAGTACTAGACGTCTCGCTGGAAACACATGCAGATTAGCCGGAGAAGTGACAAGTGATCCACACGGAGGAACACCAGCCAACCCGCAGAGCCACGGCCAGCAGATTCTCCAGCATCTACAAGCCTTCAGTCTCTTTCTCTGACTGCCTGAGACCAGGACAGGCTGAAGGTTCTGCTGAGGAGGCTTAGACACACAATAGTGTCGACTGTACCTCCAGACATAAAAGCTTGCTGGAACTGAATGCAAGCACATTTATGATTTGACTTCACTTGGAAGCATCTTTATTGGTATGTCCCAATAAACGGACTGCATTAACTGTTGAGTTCATGGTTTAAGTCGCAACCAGCACCCTGGAAACTTCCCCTACAGCTCCTCTGCTGAAAAGAAAATTTTACCAGTAAATTAAAATCCATGGAGGTTTGCTAGTTGAGCAAGTTAAAGGGATAGTTCACCCAAAAATGAAAATTAGCCCATTATTTACTCACCCTCAAACCATCCTAGGCATATATGACTTTCTTCTTTCAGACGAATCCAATCTGAGTTATATTAAAAAATGTCCTGGCTCTTCCAAGTTTTATAATGGCAGTGAATGGGTGTTATTTTTCAATAATCCAAAAGAAGTCCAATAAAGTGCATCCATCCATCATAAAAAGTGCCTCACACGGATCCGGGGGGTGAATAAAGGCCTCCTGAAGCGAATCAATACGCTTTTGTAAGAAAAATATCCATATTTAAAACTTTATAAACCGTAATCTCTAGCTTCCGCTAACTGTCGTACGCGCGTTCATTCCGGCGGATGATGGAGGATGTAGCGTAAGGTCCGGTGAGAAGTGACGAATGCGGAAGTGCAGCGAAGAGAGCAAAACAAAACAACGGTCACGAATTAGAAGCACAAAACGAGGATTTGTAAAGAAAAATGTGGGAGGATTTCGATATAAGCCGAGAGGTTTTCCTTTGCTAAAGTAAGGAAACTTTGCTTCCTTTGCTCCTGTAAACAAACATTGGTTCTCGCGAGACTAGCATATTAGCAAGCGCAAGCTAGAGATTACGGTTTATAAAGTTTTAAATATGGATATTTTTCGTACACAAACGCATCGATTCACTTCAGGAGGCCTTTATTCAGCCCCCGGAGCCGTGTGAGACACTTTTTATGATGGATGGATGCACTTTATTGGACTTCTTTTGGACCATTGAAAAATAACACCCATTCACTGCCATTATAAAGCTTGTCATTATAAAGCAAACTCCAAATGGATTCTCTGAAAGAAGAAAGTCATACACACCTAGGATGACTTATGGGGTAATTAAAATTTTTGGGTGAACTATCCCTTCAGGATCTAAAACACAAGATATGCTGGTGGTCTTCTGTGCGCCCCCCAATCCTTGTGCTTTTGAAACCCTCTCACAAGCACATATTCATGCCGGCAGGGCTCTTCAAAATAGCTTCTGGATGGCAGGCCGGCTCGCCCTGGAGATGACAGGAGCTGGATTGACTGCGGCCCATGCCTGGGCTCTCTCTCGAAAGGAGGGAGGGAGGGAGAGAGGGAGGGAGGTGTTGGTATTTATAGATGGCAAGTGATGGGATGCCCTCGTTAGCGCAGGGCTCACTGAGCCGGATGACAGACAGGCCACTGGGGTCATGTGACCACATTACTCACTCCAGCGCCCTGCAGGACAGTTCGGGAGGAGAGGGAATCGAGGACAGAGAGAGGCCGAGGGAACGAGGGGGAAACCACAAAGAATCAAAGTAATTGCGGTCGTGATCCGAACTCCAGCTCCGTCACGTTGCTCTTCTGCATCTCCGCTAGAGCGCTTGACGAGTACCAGCGTTTGTGTACACAGTGGTCCATTTACAAGCTCAAACGGGATCAAACAGCCGACGTTTGGAGATAAATGAGAGAGAAGGGAGACAGAGAAAGAGTGATATTTTGAACAAGCCTTCGTGAGGACCTTCCCACATTAAAGAGCTCGAGACAGGCAGGTGAGCCGAGACCGAGAGCTGCTTTTCTTTCAACTTCTGCCACTTCAAACGGTCCCATGAGGAGGTGACACCAGGCACTCAGCACCACAAACAAAGGTGCAGGGGCCACGAGGGGTAGAAGCCCAAGAAAAAAGACCCTTTGTGTCCCTGTTTTAGTAAAGAGTCACGCAGTAACTATTCCGCTTGGCATGATATATAACAGCGCTTCTAAACGGGTGGCTCACGATCCAGTTCAGTTCTGAATGAACTAACTATACAATATAAGAGTTTGGACAGCAAAATAAATACAATCAAAAACGAAGAAAGAAACACTTCCCATCTATTCTGCTGACAACCCATGCAAGTATTTCAGCTCAAATCCATCTGTCACTCGGTCGAAGCTTGTCAAATTACACCGGTGCCAACATACACTGGTCGACCTTGAATAAAACTAAAATAATAGAAAATACGACCCAGATGACATTAAATATGATTTCAAACAAATATAAACATGGTTTGTTCCAATAAGAATGTATTTTCATGAGATGAAAAAATTGGCAGCTGAGAGTATGAAACCAGCAGAACTCAAAGCATAAATAAATCAATATTTCATCATCATTTAATAATAAAATCATAAAATAATAAAATCAGTTTTTTTATTACACTTTTTGTATGATACAAAATTTTGGCTCTGTGTTGAATGAATCACCATCTAATGTAAAATCTGGTTCCTGAAGCCAAACAAGATAATTCCTTCCCAACTTAATTTTTTCATATAAATTGATGTAGGGATGTTTGGTTGAACTAACACTGCTTTAAAAACCATTACAGTCACTGAAGCTGGAGCAATAATGCTAGAGCATTAATAGACGTGAAGCGCTAGTCAAAGGGGAGGTCTGTTTCGCTAATGTGTAATGAAGCTTAACACTGACATGAACTCTTTCATGCCCTTGTGGTTTTAATCAGATGACGGTGAGAATAACCAACAAACGCTGCTCGCTCTCCTTCCTCCGCAGGCCTTCACGTACCGCACGGCAGTCGCACGGTTAATGAGAACAAGAAAGGTTTCTGCTTTCCCAGCCACTAACCTGATTGCGGTTGTTTTGGTTGGATTAAGACACTGCCAACCTCAGTTAACATTTGATTCACTCAGAAAGCCTTGTTCTAGAAGTTTCCCCTGCACTTAAAGGGACAGTTCACCCAAAAATGAAAATTAGCCCACGATTTACTCGCCCTCAAGCTATCCTAGGTGTAGATGACTTTCTTATTTCAGACCAAAACAATCAGAGTTATATAAAAAATGTCCTGGCTCTTCCAAGCTTTAGGACAGCAAAATAAATACAATCAAAAACGAAGAAAGAAACACTTCCCATCTATTCTGCTGGCAAACCATGCAAGTATTTCAGCTCAAATCCATCTGTCACTCGGTCGAAGCTTGTCAAATTACACCGGTGCCAACATACACTGGTCGACCTTGAATAAAACTAAAATAATAGAAAATACGACCCAGATGACATTAAATATGGGTTCAAAGACATAAATATGGTTTGTTCCAATTAAAGTGTGTTTTTATGAGATGAACCATTGGCAGCCGAGAGTATGAAACCAGCAGAAATAAATCAAACACTCAAACTATTAAAAGTTTTTAAATATAATGTTAATAAACAACCACTTAAAAAATAAATAAATATAGCTAATATGCTAGTCTCGTAAGAACCGACGTATGTTTACAGGAGCAAAGGAAGCAAAGTTTCCTTACTTTAGCAAAGGAAAACCAGTCTCCTGTTGGCTTATATCGAAATCCTCCGACATTCTTCTTTACAAATCCTCGTTTTGTACTTCTATTCTCCTAATCAAAATGTTTCAAACAACTTGGGAATATTGGTTTAAACAAGGTTTTTCTTGTCCTCAATCCCTGATTTGAGGTTTGAGGTCAGAGATTAAAGGGTTAGTTCACCCAAAAATGAAAATTAGGCTGTGTTTTACTTACCCCAGAGGCATCCTAGGTGTATATGACTTTCTTCTTTCAGACAAATCCAATGGGAGTTATATTTTAAAATGCCCTGGCTCTTTCAAGCTTTATAATGGCAGTGGGCTGGTGTTATTTTTCAATAGTACAATCAAAGTCAAATAAAGTGCCTCCATCCACAATAAAAAGTGCCACACATGGCTCTGGGGGGTGAATAAAGGCCTCCTGTACCGAATCGATGCATTTCTGTAAGAAAAATATCCATATTTAAAACTTTATAAACCGTAATCTCTAGCTTCCGCTTGCTAATATGCTAGTCTCGTAAGAACCGACGTATGTTTACAGGAGCAAAGGAAGCAAAGTTTCCTTACTTTAGCAAAGGAAAACCAGTCTCCTGTTGGCTTATATTGAAATCCTCAGACATTCTTCTTTACAAATCTTCATTTTGTACTTTAATTCGTGACCGGTGTTTTGTTTTGCTCTCTCCGCTGCACTTCCGCATTCGTCACTTCTCACCGGAGCTTACGCTACATCCTCCATCATCCGCCGGAATGAACGCGCCTACGACAGTTTGCGGAAGCTAGAGATTACTGCTTATAAAGTTTTAAATATGGATATATTTCTTACAAAAACGCATTGATTCGCTTCAGGAGGCCTTTATTCAGCCCCTGGAGCCGTGTGAGGCACTTTTTATGATGGATGGCTGTGCTTTATTGGACTTCTTTTGGATTATTGAAAAATAACACCCATTCACTGCCATTATAAACCTTGGAGGAGCCAGGACGTTTTTAAATATAACTCCAATTGGATTCGTCTGAAAGAAGAAAGTCATATACACCTAGGATGACTTGAGGGCGAGTAAATCATAGGCTAATTTTCATTTTTGGGTGAACTATCCCTTTAAAGGGTTAAAAAATAAGGAAAAACTGACCCCCTCCTTCTGCAGCTCTTCCCTGAGTGTAGCGTCTAAACCCAACACTCTCTAAAACTCTCTGACTAGTGACCCACTCACCTGCGGCATAAAGAGGTTTGAGGGTCACGGGTTCACAACAAGGTGGGTGGCGTTCGGTTTCAAAGGCTTGATACTTCACCTTGCTTCTCAGCTCTCAAAGATCCAGCAGCAATGAACTAAATTTGGCTAATTAGCATAGAAATCAAGAGGTGGAGAAAAAAACAAAAAAAAACAAGAGAAGGACTGACGCTAACATCACAACACTTACGAGACACCCGATATATCCGGATCTCGTGAGGAACTGGATGGTTTTCTTTTACAATTTATCTTGTAGCTCTCTTTGTTCCAGATCTTCCCAATCATGTGGGATTAAATAAATACCCCTAAATGAATTTGACTACGTGTTTAGGCAGTTAATGTCACGGATGAGAAGGGAAACCAGCTACACAAGCTCACATTACCATCCTCATCAGCTTTGACATTTCAGTTTAACGCACGACTGACCGCCAGACAAAAACAGGAAAGTGCCTTACCATGCCATAGCCACATTCAGTCCCATCAGCCAGCGGCATGTGCTGCGTACGGCATCCTTTATGTTCACCCTCCGCACTGGTGCACCAGAGACGCTTGCACTGTTTCTGCAATCGACAAGAGTCGTTTCAGTCTAAACCGGGGAAATGAAAGTACTCGAGAGTTCCCTTGACTTGGGTACAATCCTAAATACAGTTGAGTCACTAGTATGGACGATGGATTAAGATGGTTAGCTAACAGAACCTTGAGACTACAAGGACTCAGCTATGTTTCCATCACCCTGTTTTTAAACGCCTTTTGAAGTATCGCATCAGAAACGAGTGATGGAAACGCCCAATTTAGAAACAAAAATCCTTAATTTGTAAAAAAGTTTTTACGCTCGCTTTGACTTGTGCGAAAAAGGGTTAATGCGAATAATGGGAGACCGAAATGCATTTGCGCATAAATTCCTCCATGTGTCTCAAAAACATCATGTGACTGCGCTATGGCACGGCATAACCTGACTAACCCGCAGACCGATCTCGTCGCACTGCATCTGAAATGTTGTTATGGTCGTTCTGAAATGCCCGGGTAAAGTCTGTCATCAAAGTATTTCTGTAGAATCTCCTCCCAGAACTGGGAACAGCGTTCCCAAAAAGCAGCATCCGCCTCTGAAAGCAACGAGTGCATTTATTGTGTTTCATCTGCTCACTCGATAATAAAGTAATTTATTATATATGAAAATTAGTGCTGTCAATCGATTTAACAAAATTAACTAATCAAATTTTTTCTAAAATGAATCGCGATTAATCCCGCCTAACATTAAAGTTTTTAAAAATACTTTTACGTTGCAATAATTTCACATTCATTCTTCAAATTAACATAGAAACAACATAAAAACAATATATTTTAATATTTGTATAATGGCATTGTTTTTATGACAGAAGGCGAGTATCCCTGATACCAATACTACTGATATCTCTATGAAATTGTTTTTTTCCCCTCATATTTAGCTACATGTGCTCTTCAGCAAGTAGGAAATATACAGAAATTGAATAAAGCTATAAAACACTAAATTCTAAATTAAATATATATGAATCCATTAAGCTATAAGAAATTATTGATTTGTTCTTTTTGTCTTTTGTTCTTTGATGAACAGCATCACAGCAGCTGGTTATGATGCTTTAAGAGCTGCTGCTGCTGAACGTGACGTGGATCTCACACGCATGCATGTTTCTCATAACTCTTTACCTTTTCTGACTCTCTTCAGCTCTTAAAGTCTCTGTAATGAGCTGACGAGTTGAATCGGGTGTGTTAGACGAGGGAGACAGTGCTGCTGCTCCAGGACGGTTTGGAAAACCACTGCATTTCAGAGACATGTTCTTATATCTGACGCATATATAACAAATACTTACATGTATGCACAGCTTTAAGGCAGCTTTAATCGCCTTTTTGGTAACTTAATGACTTAACTGAAGACGTAACTGCAACATTGCATGCTCGTGGTTTCTTTCACGCTTTGATATGAAATGATACAGGCTACAGCGCAGCCTGGTGCATTTGTGCGTGCAATTGAACGAGCACGCGCTACGAGCGCAGTCGTACGTTATTCGCACATTTTCTGCGATATTCCAAAGCTAAATACACAACTTTGGATGGAAACCCGGCTAGTGACCAGAAGAAGTGATGAACAATGGGAGAACTGAACAGAAACAGTGTGGTTCCCTAAAGAGAGTCTGGCAATCCCTTGTTAAATGTCTAAACAGCCTCCCAAAGGATGATGGACCGATGCACAAAGGATCTCTTGTTAACAGGGATGAGACATTATAAGGTGTGACATCACCACCGAGACATTCGGGATCCACTGTCTAAGCTTTAGATAGCATACCATAAACGGGCAGACTTGGGAGCCGGGGCCGAACATGAGTTCGCACTGCCGGTTGGCGTTGTAGAGTTGACCTGGCAGCTGGTTGGGAAGGTTATACGTCCTCCCCGAGGGCTCGTCCAGGAGACATTCACCATAACCAGTGCTGAGAAGACAAAGACAGAGAGATAACAACACACTGCATCAAGGAGAGCTCTATCTAGCGATAGCTTCAGACGAGTTTCTTCATCCTGAGACTGTAAAGCATGTTCTGTTTTTTTTCCATCAATGATATGAATGCAGTCTTTCTGATTTCACCCGGCGCCTGAAGGCCAAGTGTAAGATGGAGAAAGCGGTGGGTGGTCTGCTTTGTTACCGGCTAGTAACTGACTGAATGGACTTAGACCTTGGCCAACACAAAGCTGCATTTCACGCAAGAGAAGACGGTGCTCTTTAACAATGATGGGTCTTCAAGAATCAACTGAGCGGTGCCAAAACCAACGCTTCAGCACATCAGTCCTCCAGCTCGCACTCGCTCCGGCTACGTCACGACATATATGTCCCACCACACCCTTCATTGAAACACATAAAGGAGCTACAAAAGAGCAGCTGTTTTACGGGCACCGCACTGAATTGTTGGGCTTAACGTCTCTGAATGGCTCTTTCAGCCAGAGAGAGAGCAAAATAAACCTCCTTTCTCCGTTTGCCTGCTCACCTTTCTGCAAGGGAGAACGGAAATCAGGTTCAGAATAGCCGTGTGTTGTGATGTAATTATGCGAGTTGTTGGTTCAATTTGTCCTTGGGTTTGAGACTAAACACCCGTGTCAGCTGGTTTAGTCCTCTCATTAGCTCCACACACCCTACTGTACAAGACATCTTTGTCTTTTAGAGGGGGAAAACGAGCACTACTCGAGGGGCATGTGTCCTTCTGCGGGACTCATTTATCCATCAGAGTAACGCTGTACGCTCTCGTCTCTCTGCACCTCACCATCAGCACCTAAGAGTTTGAGTAATGAACTCATAAAAGCTCACAAAACCCAAAAGCCTTCACAGGAGTACACTAGTGCAAAGCTCTTAAAGAGCGATAAGACTACAGTAAACCGAGACCACCAGATCTCCAAGTATCTCACAGCTATGCTCAAGTGAGTGTGCGTGTGTGAATTCAGACTCCATCACATGGTGAAACCACTGGACAATCAGCATCCTAACACTAGTTAAAGAGACCGTTCCCCCAAAACAGAAAGGTGCGAATGCTAAAGAAGATATGTTGATGAATGCTGGGTTCAAACACCATTGGAACCAACTGAAAAAACAAAACAAAAAAGAAAATACATTAATCAAAATATCTTTTCACAAAAAATAAATAAAAAATGACATGAGGGTGAAGTTCTTCCTGAGATTTTAAGTTAATATTTCAATAATTTAACAACACATTCACAGTAATCTGATGCTGGTTAACATACAGATAAACAAATATTTAGTTTTATTTGGATTTATTTCATTTGAACTTCTACATTTTAAATCATGTTGAGTTTTTTATTTTTTTTGGTATTTGAAATAAAGCCGAAATAAAATAAAACAAATATTGATGAACATGAATATTGAATATAGATGAAAAACGTAAAGTTAAAAAATGTTAATGAAAATTACAAATGTTGCAACTAACTAAAATAAATACATTTAAGTTGAAGTATACACACACTCACTCACACACACACACTCTCACGCACACTCTCTCGCACACTCTCTCGCACTCTCGCACACTCTCGCACACACTCTCGCACACTCTCTCGCACTCTCGCACACTCTCGCACACACTCTCGCACACTCTCTCGCACTCTCGCACACTCTCGCACACACTCTCGCACACTCTCTCGCACTCTCGCACACTCTCGCACACACTCTCGCACACTCTCTCGCACTCTCGCACACTCTCGCACACACTCTCGCACACTCTCTCGCACTCTCGCACACTCTCGCACACACTCTCGCACACTCTCTCGCACTCTCGCACACTCTCGCACACACTCTCGCACACTCTCTCGCACTCTCGCACACTCTCGCACACACTCTCGCACACTCTCTCGCACTCTCGCACACTCTCGCACACACTCTCGCACACTCTCTCGCACTCTCGCACACTCTCGCACACACTCTCGCACACTCTCTCGCACTCTCGCACACTCTCGCACACACTCTCGCACACACACACACTCTCTCTCACACACTCTCTCACACACTCTCTCACACACTCTCTCACACACTCTCTCACACACACACACACACTCTCTCACACACTCACTCACACACACACACTCTCACGCACACTCTCTCGCACACTCTCTCGCACACACACACACACACACTCTCTCACACACTCACTCACACACACACACTCTCTCACACACTCTCTCACACACACACACACACACTCTCTCTCACACACTCTCTCACACACTCTCTCACACACATACATAAAAGACAAAAGCACATAACAAAATTACTAAAACTAAAAAAAGCCTAATTACCTAAACTAAAATTAACATTTTAATGAACTAAAATTAAAATGAAAACTGAAAATATAAAAATAAAAGCCAATTCAAAATATTAAGAAATAGTACACTAGTATATAACACTAAAATAACATGCCTAAACCAACTAATAACTAGAGTAAAACTAGCTGGATTTTCTGGAATTTCCTGCAGACAAATGACAAATATTTTAAAACAGACACAAGGGTAATTAAATGATGCCAGAAAGATAATTTTTGGAGCAACTATCCCTCTAAGAGGTTATTTATATACTATAGTATTGTGGTACTTGCTGAAGACTTATCATGATGCAAGTCCAAAAGCCTGATAATACCAAGATACTTTCTTGGAAATGTTCTTTGAGCTCAGGTCACGCTGCACCTTTCTGCCACACACACGAAGTCCACACCTAAAGTGAGTTTATTAAGGAAAATGACTCACTGTTATTATTATAGAAGGGTTTTTGGACATGTACCATGGCAGCTTAGAGAAACAAGTAAATATCATGGTATATAAATACAGTAATCATTCAGTACCACGGTATTAGACGTCATTCTAGCCCACTTATGATTAATATCCATATATACTTCTACGTGACGTTCTGTGAAGCTTGTCTGAGCGAGCAACAGTAAGCAACGGTCAACCGGCCTCGTGTTCATTAGTAAAGAGTTCTGGTGCAGCTTCTTCTGAGTTTTAGTATGAGATTCAAGCCACTGACGGCAGAACAGAACGAGACGTAGCTGCTTCTGAAAGCCTCAATGAACGTCTGACGGAGCTTTACTGCGAGAGAAGAGTCTGAGATACACAGCTAGCAGGTTTCTCCCATCTCGCAGTGACAAACTGATTTTTGCATGCAGCGATCTACCATGACTACATACTCCAACTTAACAGCCGAGTGAACCGAGTTAATAATCAAACGCACTGACCTAAACTGCTTTGGGATTCTGAGAATCATTCATAGATTAAAAAGGAGCAACATTGTATGCTTTAAAACGCAGCTGGCGATAATGTGCAAATGAGTTGTTTAGATTAATCTGAAAAGCAAGTGACGAAGTGTGTGTGCATGCGGTGTTTTGGTGTGTGTGTTCTCTGTAATCTCCTGACTTCAACTGAACAGACAGTCCAAACACTTGAGCGGCTCTGGATGACTGTCAGCGCTTTACATCGCTGCTCCAGCAATCACCAGAGCTCTGCAGCAAACGCACACGCATCTCAACACACCGGCTCTCTGTTTGTGATCAAACCTTTCAATGCGAGAAAAGAAAGAAACGGCATACATGTCAGCATTTTCTCAAAGCAATGAGATTAAAAACAGAGCAAACGGAGAGTTGTGCTGAAGTCTGCTGCTCTTCTCCTGAGAAAAACACTCCAGTAATCTAGAGTTTCACATCTCAATATCATCTAACTCCAATAAGTCTCCTGAGCTGTGAAAGAGCAACATCTGAGCAATAAAACTGTCCTCCTATTGAAGAAATGACTGAAATTACGGAATTATTGTCCTAAAGTCAATATAAACGGTGTCCACAAACCTTTTTACTTGTGCAATGTGTTTTCTATTTCTCAGCGAAACAGAATAATTAGGAAAAAATACAGAAGAAATTACAAAGAATTAATTACCAAAGTTATCAACCAAAGGCATATTACAAAACTGCCCTACCTAAATAAAATAAATAAATAAATAAAAATGATATATATATATATTTCAAAGTTGTAAATAAAACAAGGACTATTAGAGTATATTTTATAAGAAAATACTATTTTAGTTTTTCTACTTTAAAATTTCATGTTTAATTCAATGTTTTACTAACAATTTCTGAGTAAAATAGTTTCTAAATATTTTTTTTCAGTGTAAAAACAAACAGTGTTCACGAGCCATTTAATTAATTAATTAATCTATTATTATTTATTAATGATGTATTAATTATAAATAATAATTTATTAATTATTAATATATTAATCAACTATTTATTAATATATTATTAATAATAAAATGTGTAATTACTAATATAACTAATTATATAATGATGAAAAATAAGACAATACTATAAGATTTTATTCATTCATTCATTCATTATTTATTTATAAAGCACATTTAAAAACAACCCAGGGTTGACCAAAGTGCTGTACAGATAATAGAAGTCAAATAAAGATACAAATGATAATATCTCAAAAAGAAAAAAATAATAATAAATTAGAGATCCACACTAAGCAAATGTGTTTTAAGTTTTGATTTGAAAGAGGAAAGTGATGACACCATTCGGATCGAAACCGGTAGGCTGTTCCAGAGTTTGGGGCCTACTGTCGCAAAAGCTCGGTCTCCACGATGTTTTAACCTCGATCTACACACAGAGAGCAATCCAAGGCTGCCTGATCTAAGTGACCTAGAAGGATTGTGATAATGTAAAATGTCAGAAAGATACGCTGGTGCTAGGCCATGTAATGCTTTAAAAACAAAAACTAGAATTTTAAAATCTATTCTCAGTTTGACTGGTAGCCAATGCAGAGAAGTTAAGATGGGAGAGATATGATCAAATTTTCGACTGTCAGTCAGCAGCCTGGCTGCAGCATTTTGTACCATTTGAAGACGCCCGATGGATGATTGATTTGCACCATAATAAAGTGAATTGCAATAATCAAGGCGTGAAGTAATAAATGCATGGATAACTTTTTCAAAGTTCTTTAAAGAAAGAACAGGTTTGACTTTTGCGAGACGTCGTAAATGATAAAAACAGGATTTAACAACAGAATTAATTTGTTTATCGAACTTGAGACCTGAGTATAACAATCTCGTCAGGCATATTTACAACAAAAATCAATTTATGACATATTAAAAGACTAATTACGTTCACCCCAAATACTAATCAGTTGTAATTTTACATTTATTAAATGTGCCACTATCCTAGGTTTTGCCCATTTGTCAGTAAGAATTTTTTACTCATTTAAAACAATCAAATTTAATATGCTCCCTTATTCTTTTATATATTTTAATATGTACACGCCAGAATAAGCATGTTTGAATTTTTACATAAATATTGTGTTACACTGAATGACAATGTAACATTATTTCAACCAAATTTTGACATTTTATTCTCCAAAAACTTAAACTTTTTTATGTGTTTGATTAGTCTTTTCTTTGCACTCCTTGAGTTTCTTCTAGTCGTGTAACCCGTCGATCCACGATCCGAACCCTGATCCTCAGGCCTCACAGACAGAGAAAACCTCATGATCACTGACACTTCCTGTCCTTCAGCTGCGTCGCCCCGGGTTACGGTTGCCGAGGGGCCAAGAACGCCGAGAGAAAGCAGACAGACTCAGACGAGAGCGGCACAGGAAGTGCTCGTCTCAAAGGGGAAGTGCAGTTTGGAGCTGTTGAGGATTTGAGCAAAGGTCATCTTAACCTTAAAACCACAACGCTGACGTCTGATATTAGCACACCGACACACAAGCCAACGGCCTGCTGGGAAAAACACGTCATAGTTGTGTTTTGGGACATGCATTAACCAGATAAACCAGTTCCTACCATCTTAACCAAGGTGCTCTACCAGCTTTAACCAGTTGACTAAGATTCAGACTCAACTGTTCAATCACCTAAACTAACTGGGTTTTCTAGAGTTTCCTACAGATCAATGAGAAGTGTTTAAAACAGACTTTACACAGAAAACACTGTGAATAAAAATCTGAACTGATCATTTCATTCATATGAATAAATTCCTTTTAAATAAATATAAAATATAAATAGAAAAGTAAATAATTTTAAATAAATATTTTGTTATACTATATTATAATATAGTAAAATATTTAATTTTGTTTTTATTTTAAAAATAAATATTTAATAATTTATTATTATATTAATTTAAAATGTTTATGATCTAATTAATTATTAGATTCATGAAACCCTAACCTAAACTCAGTTTCATTATTGTTAACTAATGCTGAGTTCACACTGCACGATTTTCAAAGAC
>NW_015667284.1:67632-112250 GCF_001515625.1 Sinocyclocheilus rhinocerous
AACCTGTCGGCGAGTGAAAAATCGGGCTAAAATCGTGCAGTGTGAACTCGGCATTAAACGAAAACCTTTACAAATCATTTTTGGTAATTGAAATATATCTAAAATAAAATAAAAAATACATATTTAATGAAAAGCTTAACATGTACAAAAATAAAAAAAAAATAAAAAAAACTTAGAAATGTTGCCTTGGCAACTAACTGAAAATACAAAAAAAAAAAAAAAAGTGCTAAAAAATGTAAAAAAAAAAAGTGCTAGTTTGTTTCACATGCCTCTAGGACGTATTAAAATTGCATTGCATTGAATTCTCTGACCTGTGGGAAAGGATCCGCTGATGCTAATAGCACGTTCTCAGGCTTGAGGTCACAGTGCACTATGTTTTTGAAGTGAAGGTGCCTCAGAGCAGCCAAAATCTAGAGAGGGCGTGAAAGAGAAGATATTGGTTCAACATAATGCCTTTAAAGGTGTAGCAAGGGATTTCTGAGAAACGCTGTTTGAAGTGGACCAGGCCGAGCACCAAAACACACTTGCAGCCAATCACCAGTAAGGGGCGTGTCCACCCATGATGGTAGAGGTGCCTGTGTTGCATAGCATGTTTTGCATAGCAATTTGAGGGTGGAGCTATCAAGCGTTTCTCAGAAATCACTTACTGCACATTTAAAGGCCCGTTTACACCAAGCACGATAACTATATGATAAAAACTTTGACAGCCAATCAGAATCTACCTAGCATTAAAGAGCTTGTGCATTTAAAGCGGTAAGTGACAAAACTGCAGTGCACGCTTTAAAAAAAAAACAGGGTGCTTATATGGTTATCATAATAGTTATCATTCTGAGTGCAAACAGGCCTTTAGAATGATTATGAAAATGAATAGCTATAGTTAACTTCGTAGTGATCGTACCTACTGTAGTATGAACAGGCTTTAATTTTATGAAAATAATGAACACCACAGCTATAACGATAATGACACAAAGGAACAATAACGGTATTGTTGGAATCGCTTACAGAACTTTTTCCAGCGAGTGAACGATATAAAAACATTGACAGCCAATCAGTACCCACCTGATTTTAAAGAGCTTGTGCATTTATGTGCTAATAATAAACATGACACCAGTATAGTTATCGTTATAGTTATCTGCAACATAAAATGATAAATGAGAGTATATGAATAATCATGTACTAATACCTGAATTAAATATTACTTTAATGTGAACTAATAATGAGTTAAGGCATGCACTAATCAAGGACAATAATTACCACAAAATGTTAATTAATATATTTGCTAACAGGCATGTACTAACATGTATAGTTAAGGTGGTCATTATTCACACATGAATTCATATGACTCATGCTGTTCTTTTCATTATTAGCACATATTAACAGGTTTGAATTCTATGAAAACAGTGAAGTCCACAGAGTAACAATATTCTGAGAATCACTTTCAGAGTGATTTTTTTTTCCAGATGGTAAATGATAAAAACTTCAACAGCCAATCAGAATCCAACAGACTTGAAAGAGCATTTAAAGCAGCAGATGAGAAAACTGTTCCCGTTATAGTTATCTTTATTGGTGTAAACAGGCCTTTAGAATGATTATGAAACGCACAAATGAATTATTAAAACTTAAATTAAAATGAAAATATAAAATTAGATATTTTATAAAATATTAATACAATTCAAAATATTTAACAAATACTACAGTAGTATATAAATAATACTAAAACAATGCTGCCTAAACTACCTCCGACCAACTATAAACCATGTAACCATTTTGTGTAATTTTCCTGCAGTCAAGCAACAAACGTTTTCAAAGAGACTTTCACTCTAACTGAGAGACGGGACTCTAACTGGACTCTCATTGATGTAAACGGACCCAGAGTGGCCTGAACTCATGGAGATGTGACGAGCACCTACTCCAGGAAATCCGTGATGTATTTGCGGCTGCATCTGGACCAGGACCAGGGGCTGGTGTTGTAGTTGAGCGTCGGGGCCATGACGTGGTACTGGTGCTTGATCCCCGCCTCGCGGCACTTCGGACTGTTGTCATGAGGCATGTTGAACCTGAAACACACACAGTCCACAGCAGAGCTTCAACAGACGCTCCTCACACACACACACACATCTGCACTGCCACACATGAAGATATGAGAAAGATGTGTGTGTGTGTGTGTGTGTGTGTACACATACACACAGATATAAACCTGCAATTCTGAGAAAAGTCTGAATTGTGAGATTAAATGTTTAAAGGGATAGTTCACCCAAAAATGAAAATGACCCCATGATTTACTTACCCTCAAGCCATCCTAGGTGTATATGACTTTCTTCTTTCAGACGAATCTAATTGGAGTTATATTAAAAAATGTCCTGGCTCCTCCAAGCTTTATAATGGCAGTGAATGGGTGTTATTTTTTAATAATCCAAAAGAAGTCAAATAAAGCACATCCATCCATCATAAAAAGTGCCTCACACGGCTCCGGGGGCTGAATAAACCGCGCGTACGACAGTCAGCGGAAGCTAGAGATTATGGTTTATAAAGTTTTAAATATGGATATTATTCTTACACAAATGCATGGATTCGCTTCAGGAGGCCTTTATTCAGCCCCGAAGCCGTGTGAGGCACTTTCTATGATGGATGGATGCACTTTATTGGACTTCTTTTGGACTATTGAACAGAAACACCCATTCACTGCTAGAACATTTTTAAATATAACTGATTGGATTCGTCTGAAAGAAGAAAGTCATAAACACTAGGATGGCTTGAGGGTGAGTAAATCATGGGGTCATTTTCATGTTTGGGTGAACTATCCCTTTAATAATCCTTTTTTTATTATTACTTGGCGGAAACAAAAAGACAGAAACATGACAAACTCAGAATTCTGAGAAAAAGTAAAAATTGCGAGAATTAAAGTCAGAATTAAGAAAAATAAAAAAAGTCAAAATTGCTAGACATGAACTACAAATTTGGAGGAAACAATTCAAAATTGTGATCTAAATTCTGAATTCCAGTAAAAAAAAAAAAAAATTTGCAAGATGGAAACTCAGAGGTTTGAAAAAAAAAAAAAAAAGTCAGAATTGCGAGAGACTTTTGTGAGTTTTTTCCTAAAATTACATTATATTTAGAGTTATAAATTCACAATTGTGAAGAAAAAAGGTTGATATTATGTTACATGGTGCAAACAGGTTTCCATAATTGTGTGTCAGTGCCGTAGTGTGTGTGAGTGTCAACAGCACATGAAATGTAAGCCATATGCTCTACAGATCAAACCAGAGCAAAAAATTAATCTTCTGTCATCATTTATTCACACCCGAGTCATTCAAACCGCATTTCTTCAGTGGACTGCAAAAGCACAATGTTCACACTGCGTTTATGCACTTTCACAGAGATGTCTTGTCATGTTTTAGACCTGGTCCATATCAGTTTTGTTGCATGGAAAGAGCAGGCTTGGACCAACATGAGGATGAATAATCGATGACAAAAGATTCATTTTTAGGTGAACTATTGCTTAGAAAAATCATATCGTACGGAGTCAAACGGCGAGTTTCAGACAGAGAAACTGAGACGTCAGATGTTCTGCAAAACATCCAAATAAAAGCACTTTCAGCTATGAAACAAACAAAAGATGACATTTATCAGCGTTAAAGACTCGTGAATCACTCTCAATGGATCCGAATCACCTCTGATTGATGTCAACGCTGCAAAAACGATGCTCCTCTTCAGTATTTCTGTCGTTTTCCAGCGCAAACATATCTAAACATTCTTCAATCACGATCCCTTCGCTTAAGCTGCAAAATGACTGATGATATTAAGTCTTGTTTTCTGAAAAATTTATCAAAATGAAGTGAGTTTAAGCTAGAAGTAGAAAAACTAGAAAAAACTAATCTACCAATGTGGTCAGAAAAATACATTTAATTAAAGAGAAAACAAGTGTATTTTTCTGACGCCGCTGGCAGATATTTGTTGTTCTTTTAAGCATAAAGGCACTTAATTTTGATGCATGAGCTTTTAATGTCATTTTGATACCCAAGAAAATGCATCTTGATTTATGCATGAAACTTTAAATTTGTACTGAAAACAAGACAAAAATGCTGAAAAACAGCATCATTTGTTGCAGTGCGTTCGGAGGACAGACTGTAAATGTTAGTGTATTGTGCTGTGCTTTGACCTCGTCGTCCCGCTGCGGCGCATGCATGAGAGGAGTATCCCACACACACGGATCCGGCTCTGTGTCACTGAAGCGGGGCTCTTTCGGGGGACTTACACGTGTCCGAGCTCGTGAGCGATGGTGAAGGACGCGCTCAGGCCGTTCTCCTCGCTGATGGAGCAGCTCCGGAACGGGTCGCACATCGTCCCCAGCTCCGCCAGACCTTCACGCACACACACGGGGCACAGAGCAGGACTTTACCCATGAACCACCTGCTGGGGCCCCACACAGCTGATGACAGTCGAATGAAGCACAGCTGACAGACTTCCCACTTCAGGAGCCGTCACACTAATGAAAGCTGTCTATTATTCACAATCTGCTCTTTCAGCACATTTAAAAACACTTCACAACCGTCTGCAGTATCTGCTGCATAAGTGCTGATGCAAGTTCTGCAAGAAACAAATCTTTGTTTGTAAATGTTTTGGCAGTTTGAGGACACGACAAAATAATGAGCCAAATATAAAACAATCTATTTTGCTAATAACTGAATATACAACAGGATATATCAGTAAACCCTCAAAAAAAATAGTTATTTTATAACTATTATTTATTTATTTTGTAACTACTACTATTATTTAATTAAGACTAATTTTGTGTAAAAACTTGTGCAAAAATATTTTTAAAAATGAAAATGAATTTTTTTTTTAATATTTTAAAATTAATTAAAATTGTATCAAATGTATTACTTAATTTAACTCGTATGCAGCAATAACTAATATTGTACCATGACCTACAAGACTGCACTGATGTTTTATTCAGCAAGAAAAATAAATAGTGATTTTGTATTTTTAAAACAAACCTCTGGCAATTTGATCAAATAGTGAGAAAATTAGGAGAAAAAAAATATTATTAAAATGACTGATTCATTTAGAAATAAACAGTCAATTAAATAGATTTCACATTTACAAACTTTTTTTGTAAAAATAATAATAATAAAATAAATAAATAAATAAAAACGTTGGCAGTCTGATCCAATAATGAGTCAAAAAGGAGAAAATAATGATTAAAATTAGTGATTAATTGATAAAGAAAAAGGTCAAATAAGTAGATATTTAACTTTTTTGGTACCCAAAAAAAACAACATTTTGGCAGTCTAATCAAAAAAACAAAAACAAAAAAAATATATATATATACATATAATTTAGAAATAATAAATAGTCAAATAAATAGATATTTCACATTTTTGTGGAAAACAAAATAATAATAATAATAATAATAATAATAAAATACAAAATAAATTATAATTTGGCAGTCTGATCAAATAAAGTGTCAAGAAATGTTATTTAAAACATGAATATGAAACCGTATGCAGCAACACTGCGGTCACAGGACCTACTGAACACAGCCACGCTAATCTATAACTCCGCAGAAAACTAAAGTGATTTAGCACTTTAACCGTTGTGAGTGCACTGCATTGTGGGATACAGTATCCAGCTGAATGCAGCATGTTTCAGTGAATGTCATGAACACAGATGAAGAGAGAGAGAGAGAGAAGAAATGGTTACCTAACGTGTCACACTTGTCTTTTGCTCGGCAGATGTCCTCCCTGAGAAACAAACACACATCCCATAATAGCGCTTATGCTCAAATCCAGCTCACAACCAAAGCGCTGGAGGTCACGAGGTCGAAGGTCAAGGTCAGGTCACCTGGTAATGAGAAGCGCCGTGTCGTGATGACCCGAGTGACTGTCGTCTAAAGCGTTGTGGCTCTGCTGCCACGAGCAGAAGTTCTGCAGCGTCGCCGCGGCGTCCAAGTTTAGACTCGGCCCTTCCTGAGGAAAGCACACCGCTTATTACAGAGCATCATTCATCATCATCTGGTGAAAGCACACACGACTCTGACGGCTGATCACAATCTGAGCAACAGTCATTTCATTCTGCAAGAAAAAAAACTACTATTATTTAGCTTTTTTTATTTTTTGGCAGTGTGACGAGAAGTCAAAATAACGAGTCAAAAAGGAGAAAAAATATTTTTAAATGACCGAATATAAAATAAGAAAAAACCCTAAAAAAAAAAAAACAGTTATTTTGCTTTTCAAACACATTTTTGTCATTTTTTGGCAGTGTGATGAGAAGTCAAAATAGCCAAAAAGGAGAAAAAATATTTTTAAAAATACTGAATATTAAACCGTGTGCAAATTGAGCGAGAAACGGGGAAACAAATAGATTTGAGTAAAAACTGTGTTATTTTAGCATCACTGAGATACTATTATAGCTATTTAATTAAATTTATTTTTATATGTTCTGCTTTTGTGTTCATTCAAGTTAAAGTTTAAGTTTTAATAATCTTCTTGTGTGTTTTTGTCATTTTTCTTAGTTTCAGTTGTTTTTAAACATGTCTACATAGTTTGCATTTCAATTTTAGTCATTTTAGTACATTAAGTGAAACGAAACGAAAATATGAAGTGCTGCTTTGGGAATTAGCTGAAATGTGTTTTTTATATATCTTATTTTATTTCAATGAATATTTGTTTTATTTCAAGTAACACAAACTTTTTTTATGTTTCAGTTTTAGATAACTATAATAAATCTGATTAGGAGTCAAAAAAGAGAAAAATACAATAAGTACAACAAGCACATGGTAATTTAATTATTTAAAGGTGTTTAATTAAAATAAATCCAGGTAATCTGCATTATAAAAAAGTAGTTTTAGTAAAAATGTTAATGTTAAAATGTTACTTAAAAACGGAATATTGAAAATTGCATTCAATTTATGTAAATTCACTACATTTCATTAAATGCATTTATAATTGAAGCTGTCGATGAGATTATAATCAGTGGAGATCTGTTCTGATGCACCTGCTCGTTATGTATGACGATGAGCTTGACGATCATGATGTTGATGAGGTTTCCTACACTGGGGTCTCTGTAGATCGCAGCCACCTGAAAGCACAGAACGTTCAGTCACAAATAAGATAGATATATATGTATATATATGTGTGTGTATGTGTGTGTGTGTGTGTGTGTGTGTGTGTGTCAATTCAGCTAGTTGCCAAGGCTTCAAGTCCTTAACTTGAAGTACTAAAATAACCAAAACTGAAATTAAAAATAAAAACTGATAAAAACTAAAAAGACATTTAAAAAGTTAATAAAAATAAAAAAATATATAACAAAATTATTAATACTTTAACTAAAATAAAAATGAAAATGGAAAAAAAAAAAATCAAATTATTTATTAAAAAACTATTATATATTCAGCATTAAAAAAAAGTTTATTACTTTAAAATAAAATAAATTATTACATTTTAAAATATATATTTTATTTCAGATAGTTGCCAAGGAAACTTAAAATTTAATTATTAAAAAAAAAAAAACTATATAGACATTAAAAAAATAAAATAATAAAAATGGAACATAAAAAAAATTACTAAAACTTTTACAAATTAAAATGAATGGAAAGTAAATAAAAAAAAGCTAATTTAAAATATCAATAAAAACTAAAATGGTATATTAATGAAACTAAAATAACACTGATCGGGACTGTTCCAGCAAAGCTGCAATGAAACTGGAGTTTGTCAAGCTACAAGCTATTGTACTTAACTAGTTAACTACACTACTAACAACAAGTCATAGCATAACACGATCAAACTACAACACATAGCATTCACTTGCTAAGAGAATACTGGACCAAAACAGTGATTAAAAAAATAATAATAAATAAATAAATAAATTTTTAATAATATTAGTAAATATAATATTAAATATTAATACTAATATTAAAAAGTAAAATGCTACACAGGGACTATTGAACGACTCGTATGAATCAGCCTGTAGAATGAATCAGTAAAATCATAGATCAATTAATAATTTCTCTAAACAAACAGACAGAGAAAATATTCTCGTAAAACATGTTTAATGTCTTTAATTGTTCGTTTGCGTGACACAAAAAGCACTTGAACTGAATTCGACCTGAAGCTCAAGTGTGAATGTGCTCTTAATAATGAAAAAAGGACCATGTACATATCATGGTACAAGACCATGGTAAAGATCGAAGCATGATGATGATGTTTCTGAAGGCAGCGGCATCATTAAGAGCAAGTGTTGTCCATCTGTTGTTCTGAACAGCTCTTTCTCTCATTTAACTCTGGATTCAAAGCCAAAGCTGGCTCATGAGCTCAAATTATATGGAGCGGAGCAGCACGAGCGGTCAGGAGACCCCATGATGCTTCATGTCAAAGCACGGCCTTGTGGGTAAAAGCCTGTTACAGAGTAAATGACTATCACACACACTGAACAAACCACAGAGCGGCTCTGGAACTATAACACACGACACGAGGGAGAAGAGAATGAAGGACCATTTACTTACTACTGACATGATTGTGAGGATGTAGTGCTCCAGGTTGCGTCCGTGATGCCGCACCATCTTCACGTCAGCCGTCACCATGAGCTCCACGAATCGCGGGTACGACAGGAAGCGCTTCCTGCGGGAGCGAGAGCCGTCTTCGGAGTGAGCCGCGCGTCTGCGCATCGTTTCCTGCATCGACGTCACTTCCTCTTCCAGAGTTCTGTTGCTATGGAGACTGACGTGATCGTGCTCGGGATGTTCTGTGGGAAAATAAACGGATCTTCATCAACGCTTTTACTGTACTATAGCAAAAAAAAAATCATTTAATTATTTTTATTATTATTTTTTTATCTGCATAAAGTCAGCAAAAATTTAAAAACAAATATAAAACATACATATAACATTTTACTAATACATTTAAAAATAAAACATAATAATTATAATAATAAGTATTATTATTATTACAATTATTGTTGTTTAAATAAAATAAATATATTAAAATGTATATTTAATAAAGGCATTTTAATGTAATAATTCTGAGTTTTATTATGAATATTATAAATATTACACGAGCGAGCGCTGGAATAAAGCACTACAGAGCAGAGACAATAACAAAAAAATAGAGAGAAAGAGCTCAGTGGGCGTTCTGATGGCCATCAGAGCCACTTCCTCTCGATCAATCAATCCAGCCATCCACCAATCCATCCAATCAATTCATCCATCCATCCAGCCATCCAATCAATCCATCCATCCATCCAGCCATCCAGCCATCCATCCAGTCCATCTGTCTATCCATCCTTCCAACCATCCATCCATCCATCTATTCATCCTTCCAACCATCCATCCATCCATCTATCCATCCTTCCAACCATCCATCCATCCATCCTTCCAACCATCCATTCATCCATCCGTCCATCCATCAATTCATCAATTCATCCGTCATCCATCCATCCATCCATCCATCCATCAATTGATCCGTCCATCCGTCAATTCATCCGTCCATCCATCCATCATCCATTCGTCCATTTATCCCTCCGTCATCCATCAATCCATCAATCCATCCATCAATTCATCCATCCATCCATCAATCAATCCATCAATCCATCAATTCATCCATCAATAAATCCATCCATCAAGCCATCAATCCATCAATCCATCAATCCATCCATCAATCCATCAATCCATCCAGCCATCCAGCCATCCAGCCATCCATCAATCAATCCATCCAGCCATCCAGCCATCCAGCCATCCATCAATCCATCAATCCATCCAGCCATCCATCAATCCATCCATCAATCCATCCAGCCATCCTTCCATCCGTCCATCCAGCCATCCTTCCATCCGTCCATCCATCCAGCCATCCATCAATCAATCAATCAATCAATCAATCAATCAATCAATCCATCAATCAATCAATCAATCCATCAATTTAAAATATAATATAATATAATATATTTAGCATAAAAAAACTTGTTAAAAAATAAACTTTAATTTAATTTAAATAAAATATTTAAATTATAATTAAAACTAAGACTGAAATAAAAACTATATAGACATTAAAAAACCTAAAACTAATAGTAATATCAAAACAACAAAATTACTAAAACTTTAATTAAAATGAAAACATTTTAAATTAGTATTTAATTTTAAATCTCTTTATTAAAAGTATAATATAATTAGCATAAAACACATTTTTGTTATTTAAATAAAATAAACTTTAATTGAAAAAACAAAAAGGAAAAATATTTTTAAAACTAATTTAAAAATAATAATAAAATTTATAAAAACCTATAATAGAAGTTTAATATAAGTTTGAGGCGCAGACGGAGAAATTTTACGAGGCCATCTGTGAGTGCGTTTATTCACACAGATCGGATGAAAGCACGCACACACACACACACACCTTTGACAGCAGCGGGTCAGTCATGATGCTGTTTGCTGACCTTTGACACAAACCTGGATGTTTGCTGGTCATCTAAACACTGATAGAAAGCAATAAATCACGAGAAAGAGGTTTTATATGAGACCTGAACTCCAGTTAAAGTCAACAGGACAGTAATATAACACATTAACTCTTACTGTAGCTGATACTGTAGATATGTAGACTTGGTGCAATGGTCCAAAAATAGATTTAAAATAGATTTAAAAAATATTTAACAAAACTGAAATATAATTAATAAATAGAGTAATGAATGAAAAATAAATATGTAAATATTTCAAACATTTTAAAATATATTTAGCAAAATTAATATTAAATTTAATACACAAATGCATACTTAAAATAAATCTATTGTTTAAATATTTAGCAAAAAAATAAATTTAATTCACGGATAAAATAAATTAAAAATAATTTCAAATATGTTGGCAAATAAATATATTTTTAAATATAAAAATATATTTAGGAAAAATAAAAAATTAATACATAAAATTAATACATTTAAAAAATAAAATATTTAAGCAAAAATAAAGAAATCAATACATAAAATATTTTTAATTTATATTTAATAATATAAATAATATTTTTTCAAAAATCATTTAAATATTTAGCAAAAAAATAAAATGTATAAATAAAATTGGATGGATTGTATTTTGAATTAGATTTTATTTTGGTATTTCCCATTTTCACTTTAATTTTAAAGTTTTAGTAATTTTGTTGCGTGTTCTCGTCATTTTTTAAAATATGTCTATATAGTTGTTATCCGTTTTTATTTATTAGTGTAAGTTTATTTAGTTATTTTAGTACTTCAATTTAAACTAAACAAAAAAGAGAAATGTAGTTTATTTATATTTTATTTCAATGTGTTTTTGTTGTTTTATGGTTTTAGTTGACGACAATAACCCTGATAAAATATGGGTTTATACTTCCTGTTTGTTGCTGCCGTGTGTTTTGAGTTTGAGCTCCGTCAAGTTAATTCTTTGTCGTCTAATTTTTTATCTTAAAATCAATTTTATACACCATCATTTTCGTTTCTATAACGTGTGAATATATCCCCTATCGTATTCTACAACAAAAACAATCAGAGCGCCTTGTTATCACTAGTTCTATTTTGACTTCCCGAGTCTGCTATTAGCATATAGCCCGCTAGCATCGCCAGCGTGGTTGCCGATAATCTCGCTTACATTACTAATACTCTATTCACACACATTACCATTGTTTTACTCACTGTTACTTGCTTTAATGGCGGATGTGTGTCTACCTTTGAGTACAGGTGAGGACACGTTCAAGCTGCATTCGGTGCAGCTCGAGCTGGAGGCCGTGGAGAAGCAGATCCGCGACCTGGTGGTGAGGCAGACCCAGCTGAGAGAGCAGAGAGCCGCGCTGGAATCATCCCAGGCTGACGCTCACAAGTCCGAGGTAAGTATACAGCGCGCTGCTAATTCTCCCACCACCTCTACTCCGTGTCATTTGCTGTAAAGTTGCTT
Source organism: Sinocyclocheilus rhinocerous (assembly GCF_001515625.1). NCBI lineage: Eukaryota > Metazoa > Chordata > Actinopteri > Cypriniformes > Cyprinidae > Sinocyclocheilus > Sinocyclocheilus rhinocerous. Next base: position 79,538 of record NW_015667284.1, read on the forward strand.
TGCAATGATTTGTATCGTGAAAAGCGCTGTACAAATAAACTTGACTTGACTTGACTTGACTTGATAAACTCTAAACATGAGCAATAACAATAGTGAGGCTTTAGTAAACACAACTGAACAGAAAAGAGACGGATGAGAGGAATGGACCCGTCTCTGATGATAACTGCATCGCAGAGAACCTTCAGTTATCCAGACCTCTGGAGAATCCTCTCAAACATGAGCTTCAGCGATGACATAGTATTCCCTAAACAACACTGTCTCTCACTCAAACAGATGACGAACAGCAGACGCTGTGCTTCTGGAGACGATCAGAAGACGATCATCTCACTTCAGCAGAACACACACGCTCATGTAGAGAAGAGAAACCACACTCTCACTCACTAACCTCTCAAATGACTCTCCCCAGAGCACAGTGAGATTCAGTGGAGAGCTTTGCTGATTCATAAACACTCTGGGACTTGACTTTGGGGCTTTTTTAAACACACACACATATATATATATATATATATACACACACACATACATAAACATAAATGTGACCCTGGAGCACAAAACCAGTCATAAGGGTCAATTATATATATATATATATGTGCATACTTTTATATACACATTATACTGTATTTAAATCAAACCATGCTGATTCTACAGATGTTTTTCTAAGATTCACAGATTCATGTTCTGAAACAATAAAAACAATTTTTATAACAAAAATAATTTTATTAAAAAATTAATAAATAATTAGTAAATGATAATAAATATATAAAACAACAAAGAGCACAAAAAAAATGTAAATAAACTAAATAAAGATAAAAAAAAGAATAGTAAAATACCAAATTAATAATCGTAAAAAAAAAATAAATAAATGGTCAAATTAAAATTAAAATAAAGCAAATACAAATGCATAGTACGTAATTAAGAGTAAAAAATTAAAATAAAAAATGTATTAATAGTAAAATAAATAGCACAATAAAATACATTAAAAAATACAAATGTATAGTAACATTAAAAACAAAAATGAATAGCAAACAAAATAAATCGTAAAAAAATATATACATTTATATAAAATTATAAACATAAACAAGGGGGCATTTTGCCCACTTATCTTGAATTTTACTTAATTTCGTTGGCATTTTTTCCCCAAGCCCCTGTTAATTCCCGACCCTGATCATAACAGTAATTCATAAACCTCACGCACTATATTTCAGCTCTTCTGAAGCTTTGCATGAAGAACAGACCCAAATGTAAGACATTCAGAAGAGCTTAACAGAGCACACAAGTCATATGAGCATGATTATGAAGCATAAAGGTTTGAATGACACGAGGGTGAGTAAATGAGGACAAAAGTTAGATTTTTGGGAGCATTCTGACTTTAAACCCATGCTAAATAAAGGTTATGGGTTGGAGTCTGATTGATGCAAGTCAGCTGGATTTGATTTACTTTCATCAGATGAATTCCAATAACCGCGCTCATGATGAAGACGCTAGTCCTCACAATAACAGCACACACGCACTGATAAAGCATTAGCGCTGTGAAAGCAGAAGCGTTTACCTGAGTTCTGTCTGTAGAGCAGGTGAGGCTTGTTGTGCTCTTCCTCGTACTCGTCTTCATCAGCACTCAACAGCGGCTCCAGGAAGAACTGACCGCTGTGTGTGGTGAACGTGCCGACCTGCAGAAACCAGCAGAACACCAGAGTCACCACCACATTAGTTTAGTGAGTTCACCTGCTGCACCAGAAAACAGCTTCAGAGCACATTCCAGCAACACAACAAAGTGATTATTACGTTTTGAATATGGATATTTTTCTTACAAAAATGCATCGATTCGCTACAGAAGGCCTTTGTTCACCCCCCGGAGCCGTGTGAGACGGGCGCTTTTTATTTCACGTATTTTGGACTGATGCATGCAACACCCGCTGAGTGCCATTAAACAGCTTGAAAGATCATCACATACACACTCTCACACACACACAAACACACACACTCACACTCTCACACATTATGAGATTCCTGCTAGTTTCCTAACTCGTAATTACAAGGTGGAAACACTCTGACTAAACCCAGTTAACCACTGTGATGTCACAAAAACCAACCAAAATGGAACAGTTAGCAACCACTACACATGACTAGTTACCACAAATACAGTAAAAACCACTCATGTCTTTATTGAACTACTAGTTACAAATTGGAAATGGGCTCTGACTTCCCAAAAAAACTACCAGTGTTGGGGGAAACGCATTACAAGTAACATGAGTTACATAATCAGATTACTTTACTCAAGTAACTAGTAAAGTAGCGCACTACTTTTACATTTACAATGAAATATCGGAGTTACTTTTTCAAATAAGCAACCTAAGTTACTTTGTTTCCCCATTTATTCACTGACAGCTCTCCTGCTTATTATTTTCACTTTCGGTGTGAAAGGGCCTTTACAGTTGCCAAAAATATTACTTTTGTTAGTTTTTTTGGTTATTATAAAAACAAGTAAGCAAGCCCAGCCCAGTTTACAAAAAGTTACGCAATGCATAAATTGTAACTAAGTAGCACAATTAGTTACTTTTCATGGAGTGATGCAATATCGCAATGCATTACTTCTAAAAGTAACTTCCCCCAACAGTGCAAATGACCAGGAATGGAAGCAGCTTCCCCAGTTAGTTACCAGTCCAGATGTTTAACCAGCACACTCTTATACTCACTAGTCCAGTGCAGAGGCTGAAGACGGCGTGGTGCTCTCTGCGAGCGTTGACGTGTCCCCTGAAGAAACAGTGGCGCAGGTCTGCGGCGTCTCCGCGCGTCTCCTCCTCTCCCAGGTGAAGCACCGTGTAGGACGGAGCGATGAACCCCGAATCCGCCGTGAGGTTCAGCTGAAACGCCTGACCGAACGCCTCGATCCGGTAATGAGCCCTCGAACCCGAGAGCTCCGCGGCGGCGCTGCGCCTCCTCCTGCGGTAATGCAGCCGGTGCGGGAACGACTCTCCAAAATCATTCAAGCGCACCGGGGTGATGATCTCATACGCGGACAGCTGTCTGATGAAGCTCTCTGAAATCACATAAAGCGTCGGAGGCGTTTCAGATGTTTCATATCAAATCAGACACTGAATGCGGGACACTTGAGTCACTCCTCTACATGCGATTCATCAGATCAAGTCAGCTGGTGTTTCGGTGAGTTTTAGTGGACGTCAGGTTCCTCACACAGGTGCAGATCAACCACAGGTGTAGAGAATCACAATAACTAACAATAATACTCAAAAACCACATCTGTTGATTTAGCATTTCAAACATACAAACTTCTCTCTCTCAGAAGTGAGTTCATGCATCTTTCTTATGATAAACTGCACTTGCTTTGAAATGCATCATCCGATGCAATGCCTTGTAATGATGTTTAAGTTTCCAGATACTTTTTGGGCCGCGCTGCATACATTTTCCAACTTTACTGTCATTTAAAGTGAAGATATGCCGAATGCAAAACACATGCATTTACACAATATATAATTAATTTAAACATAACGCTAACCTGTTTAGAAGCGAAACGTTTTCGAGCTGCTTTAATGTCATAGAAACTAGAGCAAACTTCCAAGCGCGTGTATATAAGCGAATCGTTATGGTGCAGAGGAGACTGACGGGTCTCGCCCGGTTTGTGGTGTATTCTGTGCGTCTTACCTTGTTTGTGGTGGAGTTTGTACGTGTGCGCGGTGCGTAAAAGCGCGGAGAGGTACCACACGAGTCCCAGCAGCCGGAGCGCAGGACCCCGCATGATTCCCCGGCGCTCTGCCTCTCGCTCTCCGCCGCTCCTCTCTTCGGTTCTCCGGGGCTGGAGCGTCTCTGCCGGCTCTCCTCCTTCAGCTGCAGCTCGTCCGATCCGCCGTCATGCCGTTAAAACACCCGCATCCGCTCATCTCGCGCACGGACCCGCTCAGTCCGCACGGATCGGTGCCAACGGGCTTTTTTTCGCTCCTTGGCTCTCCATAGGACACCCCCCTAAACACACACACACACAAACACAAACACACACACACAGGAGAGGCTGAGGCTCTTGGCACGCCCCCTACTCTAGTGAAGACTCGAAAGCCGACCACGGAATCACTTCGCATCACATCAGAGTTCATTTCACTGAAGCACAATAAAAGCTGCAGCAGTGACCGCTGACAGTGAGCTGCCATTAACTCACACATACACACAAACACACACGCGCGCGTGCAAATTAATCAAATCAAAATTCATCAAATGCACGATTTAGTAAACAAATAAAATGAGAAACAAATACAATAATAATAGTTTTATTTAATTTAAATGTGCATAAATGCCTATAGATGGACGGACAGCCGGATAGATGATAGATGATAGATAGATAGACAGACAGACAGACAGACAGACATGTAATGAATTATTATTATTATTATAGATAGATAGATAGATAGATAGATTGCAGCACCTTCATTCTTCTGAGCTGTAAATGCATTTTATGAGAGGAAAGAGTTGATATGTGTAATGTGGTGTTTTGTTTCATGTTCATGTTTTCCATGTCTTTTATTTTGTAATTGTTTCTGTTCAAGTCAAGTCAAGTCAGGTCAAGTCAAGTCTGTGTTTCTTGTTTGGATATCACCTGTAAATAAAACTGCACTTGGGTTCTCACTTACGCTCGCCTTGAGTGGATGATTCGTTACAATATGAGATGTGTCCCAAAGGGAGGATAATTATTAGATTAGTTTTTGCATCCTAACAACTCTAATTCATTTACTCTAATTAGCTTAATTAGGCTCTGTTCCCGTTTTGTTCGTGTGAGAGGTACAGTATTTCTGTCCACAGGTGCGTCGGTCCCTCAGGACACTTAATAGTGTACATTAAAAGTGCGCTTGGTCTCCTGTGACCGGCCTGTAAAGGGTTCTAACGCAACACATGTGAAGATGCTCACTAGAGAGAGCTATAATGATGATCTCAGGACAGATGAGGTGATCATGTGATCGTTTGGTCCTGTAAGGCTCCAGTGGTGGAGTTTTCTGCACAGCATCATGGGTAATGTAGTTTTTCACCATGAATTCTGCTACTAAACACAATTATTTTAAAAATAAGTTGAATTAATGCAAACAGATGGGTTCAACAAAATCATATTCAATCGATTAACAACCTCTATGTCTGTAAAGTTTTATCAGGTATGTTTCCCTTTGTAGAAAATGAATGGCGTTTGTGATTCCAGAACTCGCAAGCTTCCGACCCTCTCACTTGACCTTTGACCCCCTGAGTGACCTGTGGCTGGCCCCCAGCAGGACCCTGGGAAACCGTTCGGAGTCTGTTAGGGTTCAAGTTAAAAACCTAAACTTCAATTCAGCCTGAAGTCATAAAATATTAATGAAAGTTACATGAAGGAGCAATTCATGAGGGTCAAAGTCAATGTTTCCTACACGCACTCTTAAAAATAATCATCTGTGGTTCCCTAAAGAACCTTTCAGTGAACAATTCCTAAAAGAACCTTTTTTTCTTAGTTTGTAGAACATTTGAATAATCTAAGAAACGTTTTCAAGCATAAAGAACCTTGGATGTTTAAGGTTCTTCATGGAACCATTATTTTTAAAAGTGTGTGAGTGTTTCTTCTTCAGAATTCTGAGAGAAAAAAGAGGGGGACATGTCAAGGAATGTTTATGCCCACAAGGAATCTGAAAAATTGCATTCTATAGCCAAAAATATCATCTTACACATGCATTTGCTGTCCAAACACACCGTATATCAGTAACATGTTGAAGACGAATGGAATTGTGTAAATTTGTTAAGGCAGCTTTGTTTAACAGCGTGCCAGAGGAACACTATCCCGCCAAGTGTTTCATGCGTGTGTGTGCGTGCGTGTGTGTGAGTGTGTGAGTGTGTGTGTGTGTGTGTGTGTGTGTGGACAAGAGCTATTGGCTAACTATCCCTATGTGGACTTATTCCTGATTAATGCATTCTTATTTGTTTTTTATACTTTTAAGTAATATTTTGAATTTGTTTTTATGTTTTATATATTTCCTGTTTTCATTTATAATTTTAAAGTTTTATAATTTTTTTTATAAAATACATTTTTACTCCAAGTAAAAAATAAAACAAAATCACACACACACACATATATATATATATGTATATATTAAAATTAATGAATAAATAAATAAATAATAAATTAATAAATAAATTTTAAAAATTCATTTTTAATTTTAGTTTTAGTTAACTACAATAAAATCACCGTAGAAACTGCTTACACCACTCACACTCTCTTTAGAAAATAAACAATTGCATTTTTTTTCTGCTATTTGATCTTAAGAGGGTTTTTTCTGTTGTGACCCTTTCTGATCTCCTGAAACATAAGCGTCTCTTCCAAGCTGAAACGCTTCAAAGTCACGGCTGGCTGGAGGTTTAAAAGCTGTCTGCGCTCGTGTACATACGGAAGGCTCTGACCCTGAGCTCAGTGGCACGGTAAATATGTGTTGTTAACATTACTGACACACCTTCCTGCTTTTGTGTGCTGGATATTTAAGCTTTTGTTAATGATTGACTCCGTTAAACACTTCAGACACTGATTGTGCAACGATGCAAGGCAGTTTTGCATGATTATGCATCATATTATTAACCACATAAAGACAAATCTTTAATTTTAAAGATTTATTAAATATTGTGTAATTAGGAATTCATTCAAATTCAGGATTTATTTATTTTTTTGCTAAAAATTGTTTTTATTAAATTATTAATAATTATTATTTATTATTTAATTTAAATTATAATTTAAGTATTCTAAAATATATCCCATACATGCGTCCTGCAGTCTGGCATGTCTTCTCTATCAAGAACTATTTCATACAGCATTTTGCTAATTCTCTTATAATTATTATGCACATTTAATGAGCTCATTAATTGAGACAATGCATGAAATATTATTTGTACCATTAAAAATGAATTCGCAACTAGTGTTATTTTAGTATCACTGAGATACTATTATAGTTTTTATTAATATTTTGAAATTGTTTATATTTTTATATTTTATTATCATTTTAATTTTAGTTAAAGTTTTAGTAATTTTGTTTGCATTTTTATTAGATTTTGTGTTTTTTATGTCTCTTTTCAAATTGAATTTTGAGTAATTATTAATAAAATAATATTTGTTCATTTTTTAATTTATTTAAAAAATAATACAATTAGTTTAATCAATTTTTATTTCAGTTTTAGCAAGTTAGTACATCAAAATAAATGAAATGAATGAAAATGAGAAGTGTTGCATTGGCAGCTAGCTGAAATAAAATACATTTTTAAGGTTTTCAAACCTGTCAGGAGTGCACTACATAGTTAACGACCACTTAAAATTAGTTCACAACACAAAGAATCAAAAATGGCTATATATAAGAATGGCTCCATCACTCCAGTGGCTCCCTGACGGGGGTCACAGCAGGGGTGTAGATTACGCGGGGGACACGGGGGACGTGTCCCCCCCACTTTTAATATCACGTAAATTCGTCCCCCGCACTTTTTCGGGCAAGTGTGTTCGCATAGAGGTTTTCAAGAGCCGGTGTGAATAAATATAGATTTAAATTCAAAGAGACAGCAGGGTCTGAAGCCGCAGTCGTAAGAGTGATGTACACCTCAAGAAACAGATCAGAGGGACCTTACCACTAACACTGAAACGGCAAGAACCAAAACTGTAACCGGAGAAAAACCATCCGGTTATGACTGATGGCTGGTCGACCGGTGCATCTCTAAAATGCTCATCTGAAAACAAGTCGGCTGGACTTCAAACACGCCTTCATAGAGTCTTCAACTACTCTCGTAAGGGTGCACTGGACTGCAACCAAAAATGCAAAATATAAAACGACAAAAAGCTTCAGTCTCGAAGCGGGCGCCAAGCTCGACACCGCATTCATCGGTTTTTACTGTTCCGGAACGCAAGGCATTAGTAAACATGACCCCAGAGAGACTTCTTGAGATTAAGTGTTCAGGATGAATTGGCTTTGGAGGCACTTAATTTAAAACGAAAAAATGCTGAACATCAGGGTCAAGTGAAAGACTTAGCCAGCTAGACAGATCCTGAACGGCCTCTCTGAGCTGAGCCAGCACGAAAATCAATCACTTCGGTCACTTCCCGACGCCTGAAATGGAATTGGGTTACTCTGTGCTGTTCATCTCGCTAATGGAATGAGTTCCTGACGTGACTGTTTGTAGGGAAAGTCACTGAGGGTTTCTCTAGCGCTCTGTTCATCTGACAGTTTCAAGCGATCACAAAAATGGCGTGATTTATGACCCTGTTCGCAGCCCAGCTTCCAGACAGGTGTTCTCATGGTCCGACATCAAGAGGTTCAGTCACCTGAAGCCTGCGTTTTCTTTGGATTGAGTCCCCCTTCATTTTCCATCACAACTCCGATTCTCCTTCGCGTAAGCCTCAAATTCCACGGCCTGTCAACTCTCTTCCCATCCTTTCAGAGGTGCGTTCCCAGGCTTAGCCCTGAAGACAGATTTGAGACGCTGTCAAAACAGCCATCCTGAGATCTAAACTTCCCACCGCTGTGGTCTTACTCACCACAAAGATTCCTGAGAGCGGATTTGTTGACAGTATCCTGATGGCCCTTCGTATCTGTGAAAGAAACACACAAGACGTAAAGAGCGAAGAGAAGTAGCAGTCAATCAATCTTGGTGACCGCTCATCAGTCATATTTACTCTCGGAGAGTGTGTTGAATAACCTAGATGTGGCTAAATAAAGACCACTGTTTGCATTGGTCCTAACAGGTAAAGGCTTGTTGCAAAACATAATCATGCGTCAGATCTGTCAGGGACTTGCTGAAGCTAATATTAAACTTTCTGTGAACTTCTCTTGAGTCGGTTTACAAGCTCTGGACACTTTGAAGTGGCCTAGGGAACTTGTACATAGCCACATAAAGCTAGTGGAACGGTTTCACACAGTTTAACCTTACTGGTCAATACAGCTGACCTGTGTCTCCCAGAGCCCTGGAAACAACGGATTTCCATCAAACTCATGACAGATCAAGAGCGCACCATTGCCAAGTCGCTCGCCTCAGGCAATCTTCGCTTCTTTCAAAGGCAAACTAGTACCAAACGTGCACAAAGAATCTGTGATATTGATAGGGTTGAGTAAATGTTCACAGCCCTGTCATTTTTTCCATGTGTGCAGACAATTTGCACCGAACTCGACCTGGACAGAACAGCCCTATGAATTAGGCAACATTTTCCAATTTGGCAATGCTGTTTTCTTTAACTTCTATAAGGCGTCCGTGGTAGGACGTTATATACTGTATATCGTGCAATGGTAGAAATGCCAAAAGTAGACTGCTATTCGAAGATCTATGGATATTCCATGTTTAAACCAATTTTTTATGAATTTTACAGTTTCTGTGATGAAAGACTAAAGAATTCTGCTCAAGTTCTGGGATGGTTTTCAAAGTAAGGAATGCTAAGGGTTAACATGACGACATATGGCATGCTAAATATTTTTTTTAGCATCATTATCAACTTGATCAGATACAAAGCAAGTTTTCTGGGATATTTCCAGTGCCAACAGATCTGCTTACCTGAATGCATGTTAAAGTCATTTTCTCACTGCTATGCTTAAAGTCAGTCAAGTTCACATTATTTAGTAAACTGATTTCCAGTACATATATATATACACATGTAACAAACATGATTAATGTAACCATTTGAAAGAAAAAGGATGTTTTGTTATCGCTTGTGGATGCAGCGTGGGACGTCACGGGGTTGATTCGCTCCGTTGGCCAGTGCAGTAATACAAGCATTTCTTTACTTTTTGAACATACAAATGTGCTTGGTTTTCACTATAATTGCATGAATATCCAACACCAAACTGTTCAAATCATGAAGTTTTGATCGTGGTATCCCAAACATTGTTTTCATAACGCGAGGCGCAGTATGATGTAAACAAATGATGCTTTATACAATATCATTGGTGTCGCATCTTTATTGTTATGTCAGACCTTTCAGACATATTGGCATTACACTGGCTCGTTCACCAGTAACGGTATGTAAGATATTTTATGTTCCCCGGCGAATACATTTAGTTTACCTGCTGTTAACAGGACGCTCAGTGTTTAACTAATCACCTATCCGAACGATCGGGTGCTGCTTCCTCAAGAAAGTTTGTCATTCTAACATTATTCTTTTAAAGTTTATCATTTAAGTTTATAGTAACGGTAGTACTGCTCGGTACCCTCGCCGTATCGGCTCAAATGCATAAGCAATTGCACTTATTATGGATTCAACAGTCCTTTTAAGTTTGTCTTCCTCAATTGAGACCCTGGAGCACAAAACCAGTCTTAAGTGTCAATTTTTCGAAATTGAGATTTATTTGTCATCTGAAAGCTGAATAAATACGTTTTCGTTTTTTAGGATAACAATATTTGGTCGAGATACAACTATTTGAAAATCTGGAATCTGAGGGTGCAAAAAAATCTAAATATTGAGAAAATCAACTTTCAAAACAAGCATGCCTTCTAAAAGTAAAGAAATGCTTATATTACTGCACTGGCCAACGGAGCGAACCAACCCCTTGACGTCACACGCTGTGGTATTGCAAGATGGAGGTGCCCTTGCTCCAAAAGCTATAACAAAACATCCTTTTTTCTTTAAAACTTTTGCATTAATCATGTTTGCTATGTATTTTTTATTAAAGTGGAAATCAGTTTACTAAATAATGTAAACTTGACTGACTGTTTCACTTCCACTTTAACTTCTCAAGACTTTCCATGCTAAACACGTTTTGCACGTAAACGCTATGTTAAAATGCTTTCGCATATATGCGTGGATTCAATTAAAACTCGTAGCATGTGAAGGCAGGGCCGCTGGGGCCCCGGACATACTGCAGGCATCCCCACCCAGCAGGGTTCAGACTCTGACGTCGCAGTTGAATGCATCTGCGCTCTCAGGTTTCAGTCTGGCTAGCAGCTGCAGTATTATAATGCACTGGCCTTCAAACTCCTCATACGTGAGCACTAGATGTCTATGATCTAGAATCAGTCCCTCTAACTCACATAGTGACGCTGAAGAAGTTAAACTGGTTTGAGATCAGTTATGAGCGGATACTATCAAACTAATCCATTTCAGGTGCATCTGGAAGGTTAAAGGTGATGCGAAACCCTTACATACAAGTACTGTGGCAGTAGGTGTGGTATTGACCGACTGACTGAATGACAGACATATTCATACACCACAAAATTACCGTGATACTTCAAGAATACCATGTTACCCTTACCAAAAAGAAGTATACTTCAAGTTTATTTTATTAAGTATACTTAAGTAAAGTTCAAGTATATTTTTAAGTATACTTTATGTAGTAAGTATACAAATATCAGAGTACTAGTAGTATACTTGTAAGTGTACTATTTCAATACTCATTGGGACTAAATTGGCCCACTTTCTAGTATATAAAAGTATACTTTTAAGTATAACAGTAGTAAACTTTAAGTACACAACTAGTTTACAACAATATTTTTAGCTTGTACTGCAACTATACTAAAAGTGAACTTATAGGTATACTGATAATTTACTAATTAAATACTTGTAGCATTTTTAGTACACTTTGAAGTATAATCTCAGTAAACTACTAGTTTGTGGAAGCATCTGTTGTTTCGGTTTCTTCTTCACTTGTGTTTTTGAAATTCTGTACTGAAGATGTGTACTAGCGCCCCCTACAGTATAACAATGAAAACACGGATTCTTGGAGCACAAGTACACCTCAAATATATTTAGACTTTTTCTAAGTATAAGTCAAGTATACTTAAATGTCATTTATCTTTATATAAAGATTAAACTTCTTTGTATTTGTACAAAAAAAGAGAGAAAAGAACCAGAATGGAGAAAAAATAAATAAATGAATATATCATCTTTTGATTGATTTTTTTTGTTTAAGTGACATCTCTTACCAAAAAGTAGTATACTTCAAGTAGACTTAAGTAAAGTTCAAGTATATTTTTTAAGTATACTTTATGTAGTAAGTATACAAATATCAGTGTACTAGTTTCACTGTATTCTTTCAATACTCCTTGGGACTAAATTGGCCCACTTTCTAGTATATAAAAGTACACTTTTAAGTATACTTTAAGTATAACAGTTGTAAACTTTGAGTACAAAACTAGTTTACATCTATGTTTTTAGTTTGTACTGCAACTATACTAAAAGTGAACTTATAGGTATACTGATAGTTTACTAATTAGATACTTGTAGCAGTTTTAGTACACCTTGAAGTATAGTCTCAGTAAACTGATAGCTTAGTAGTTTTATACTGCAAGTATACTCGTAAGTTTTCTTTAAGTGAACTTTACATCATACTTTAAGTATACTACTACGTCCCTATTTAGGTATTAATTTGTATATGTTTTGTTATATGAATATCTGAACCACCATGGCACTTTTTATTTAGTGAAATTGCATAGCTAAAAACAGGCTTATATGCTTTGGCACCCCACAACCAACACGGAATGAGGAATTTTATAACAAAAAATCATTTAGAGTGACTAAAAGGCCCATTCTTTCCAGGTTTCATTGGCTGTGTTTGGCACTTGCCTTTATCAGATACTACAGTAATCCTACGATGCTTTGGACCTGTGACAGCTTCCTCACAGTAGGTCAGGTTAAAATGTGTTCAGCTGTTTGTGACCACATAGAAAATTAGCTATCATTTGATCCCTAACCTGTAACTCGTAACCTGTTACTGCACCAAATTCTAGTACCGGAGTAACTACAGAAAAGCATGTTGTTATCTATTATCACACACCCGTGCACATCTAGTAATGTGATTTCCTTCACAATGGCTCTTCTCCTGCTGACTGGAGTGTTTCACGCAGTGCGGATTGGGAAGAGAAGGAATGTTACTTCATTCCCTAGAGGCAACAGCCGAGACAACTGCTGCTCTATTTGTGAACTGCAACCAAAATAACAGGTTAGTGTATTGGGTGGGACTGGACCCGAGTGGCCAATCAGTGGCTAGAACAGGGGTCAGCGTCCATTAGAAGGGTCTAAGTCTCGCTAATGTGAGCGAGGGACCCCAGGGCTCCGCGTCTGGCACGCTAGCTTTTCCTAATTAGCTGCACTGGCTAAACATGGGTTGTCTCAGACAATCTGACCTGGCCCTGATGGTGTCAGAGGCACAACTTATTTAGAGAGAAGGGCTGGCTCTTAGATAGCTGAGAGTGGGCAGAAAGCATTGTTTTAATTAGCCACATCTGAAAAGCTGCGGTTAACGTGATTTACTTATGTAAGGTACTAAATAAAAATGTTTTACCTGTTGGCATCAATGATGCAGATGAGATGTTCAGCTGCAATCCCTCCACACCTGATACCTCACTCACTAAAAACGGTTCACGCAAAGCTCTTTCCTGTGAAAATGGCTTTCAATTAAATGCAAAGAGGTTCATCTGTCAAATTCTGGATGCATTTTCCTATCATGATGGAGAAAATGATTGCAATCTGCTGTCTACATTGGCAGCATCTTAATTCTTTCCCCGCCAGCGGTTTTGAAAAAAGTTGCCAGCATTTTTGATGATTTTCACTAGAATTTCATGGCCCCCAGAATATTTTGTTTTATGAATATATGAACATGCAATACATCAAAATAAAGAACAGAGCTTCTACTTTTAAACAAATAAATCTGTTCTATTCTAGCTTTAAGCATTCTTTTTTTTATCTCTGTAACATTAGGCAGTTTTCATTTATATGCTGTTTATAGTTGACATAGTTATAGTTTATAGTATGATCGCATTGTTTTTCATATGCATACATACGAGATTGCTCATTTCTGCATCTTCCTCGCATGTGTTTTTGATCGGCACATTCTAGACTCATTCAGGAGATGCGTAATAGCGCCACCGAGTGAATAACAGCGAGAACGCGGAAACCTGGAAAATTCCATGTTTGGCGGGGAAAGAGTTAACGGAAATGGAAACTGATTCGGCGTTACTTATTCATATTTCTAATCAACATTTCACTGATGAATTGCAATGCATTTTGGGTTTGCTTTCTCCAGAAAAACTATACATGACATCCTGCCAAAAAACATATCTTATTAAGCGAAACGCTTAACCTTTGGCAGTGCCAAAGTGCTCACTAGGTTTTGGTGGTATGTGTACAGATCCCAAACGAAATGCAGAAAAAAAATCTTCTTTAAAACCCATCTAACCCACAAACATCAATCTCCAAGTCGTCAGGAAGACCAAATCTTGGCTGTTTAGGGGAATGGAGCATATTTGGAGCATATCTTGTGGTCTTGCCCTGCATATCAAAGGCTGCGAAACGTCTGACGAACTCAGTATTTACATTTTATGTGACGATGTGTACATATCAATAATGGATGACTGCGTGTTTAGAGAGCGTGGAGCCAAACTCTTTCATTACAGTAATTTCTGGTGCACCTCACCTGAGCTGCTTTGTGGGACTGAAAATTATGGTTAGGGCTCCGGTGTCTGCTTACATAGGTCATTTAGACTATTCACCAAATCAAAGAAAAGTCTGTATCCGTTTATCTGGACTCGGAGACCCTGTATGCTGAAAGACAGCCAAAACCACGTAAAGCTTAAGGCCACGCCACGCTCAGAATTCTCCATTGTATTTGCACATGTACGTTATACATGACCACCTACGGTGCTTTGACATCCAACAGAGAATGTTTTTATTTATTGCTGTTCGCTAAGGCAACCTTAGTGTGGTGTGTGCGTCACCCTGCAGCATTTGCGCTCCAGACAGCAATGATTCCTGAAGAGTTGTGCTGCGTGTTACAGTTGCACATTGACCCAAATCTAGAGACTTGTAAACGACTTGTTGCTGTATGTTCCCTGCATTTGCTAGATAAGCATTAATGTGCATTACAAACCTGCTTGCTGGTCAAAGTGTGCTGATTCCCCTCGGGAAGTGAAGCACTTTGGTGGAGACATCTAATATGCGTCTAAATCGGGATCAAACCACATTTTTAAGCAGTGAATGGGCCAATAGCCCAGCCCAGCTAATATCTTTAATGAGTCTCTCTCCTATTGTCGAAGAGCAAACCCAACCCAATTTTGGCTGCCACGTAAAAGCAGGATTACTCAACTAATCCCTGGAGAAGTGTCTCCTTCAGCTGCGGTGTTTTACAGGTGTCTGCCTGCATTTGCATTTGCACGTGAAGCACATAATGTAACATTTACAAAGAAAACCACAGTGCGTGTTGGGGAAACAGATTTGGGATCTCACTGACGTTGCAAAAACTACTTAGTCACTGCGCAGCGTCTGATGAACTTTTGGAGAAGTGCTACACTGAAGATGGCAACTATAGCTTTAAAAGCATTTTTATGAAAAGCAGCATGATCCTGATTTAAAGTTCTTCTGTTTCACGCTAATAAAGTCTAGAGTGCATTTCAAAAAATTTTTTTGTTTATGCCATCACTACGACCTGTTAACATGGCCCCCGAAATGAATATGCATTATGATTTGGATGTGTAAGACAGGTCTATCGCTATTGGGCAGCTTCCAGAACCCCAAAGGCACAGAAAACCGATTTTCTGCACTGATATCCTTTCTGTCCAATGTTCCAATGATATAAGCTGTTGCGTTTTTTACGATCTCTGCGGGCAGCACGAATCATTACCAACTGGGTCTGCTCTGAGTGTTTGATTATCGCATCTGTGCTCATGTGCGTTAGTGCTCGGGTTCGTAGGTCTATGGGTGTACCACACATGTGCGTGATTTAAGACCTGATGAAAGCAAGCCAAGAGCAAACTTGATATTATCATCAGCATTGTGACCAGCTTGACTCACTGAGCCGCGGCTTCAAAAAGCGCAAATATCCGTGTTAAATTCTGTTTCGCCATACTTGTACTGAAATAAAAGCATGTTATTCATGACCTGCTCGAGTGCAAGCATTAATGCACGAACGTACCTATCCTTACACTGCAAAAACATGAAGTATAAATGGTTCAGAGCTAGTCTCAACAACACACTTTCACACACTCACTCACACACACACACACACACTCATCTGTGGAGATTAGCGTTTCTGCTGTGAGATTTGACGTGACCACAGACACACTGATTGAGTTTTTGCATGCACTAATATGAAATTCATGGGAAATCTGGTTTTACTTAGTTTACTTGGTCTTTAGAAAACAGCCAGACAGACAGACAGACAGACAGACAGACAGACCGATAGATGGATGGCTAGACAGATAGGTGAAAGAACGATAGAACGATAAATAGAACGTTAGATTGAACAATAGATAGATAGATAGATAGATCTGAAATAAATCTTTAAATAAGGTAAATGTATATTAAATTACTTTAAATAAACCATGCAATAATGCAGAGGAACCTCTAAATGAAGTCAACGAGCCCAATGACCCGGGTGCAGCGTGATTGCAATAACGCTTCCAGTCTTAATGAAATCTGATGCAATTTGCGTAATTTGCCTGTTCAGCTGGAGTGTGTGTGACGTTGGGAATTCTCTGTGTGCCATTCAGATTTCCAAAATGATCCCTAATGCCGTTTTATCAGGTAGGCCTAATGAAAGGATCAGTGCTGTATCCTGACCCTGGGGACGGTTGAAAGGGCCCCTTTCCTCAGATAGCAGGGCAGTAATGGCTGAAGCTGATGTTATCTCCAGGAACCCACAGGAAGGAACAAAGATGGACACACACTCACTCGCTGTTCTCATTCTGTGTTTGATAGGCCTCCTTTCCATACGTGGCGTCCCTGCCAGATACTACCTAAAATGGGTAAACCTCTTGCCTACTTGTCAAAAGTAAAACATAGCATGCAAACTGACTTTATATGGACTTCAGGGACACTCTTAAGATCCTGATATACTACAAGCAAAATCGAAGAACATTCTGTTCAGTTACTTCAGTTCAATCCGTTGGGGCCAAAACGAAGTTAGTTTCCAGAAAAGTTTCAGTAAACACCTTCAAACTACTATCGGACTGTGGCGATGACGTAACAGGTGGGCGTGGCTCTGGAGCTCCGCCTTCTTTCACATGAAAATCTCTGGTTTATTTCAGTCAACCAAGCAGAGATGCAAGTAAAAACATTAACATGCTGGGAGCTGCTTCTAAGTGACACTGACACTCTTTTTCTTGTTTAACGCTGCTCAGGTATATCAAACTTCTTGTTCCTCCTAAGCAAAGAACGAAAGAGAACTTCGCCGTAAGTGAATCAGGACCTTAAGGTTCAAAACACTGTATGCAAATATGTGACCGCAAACGCTTTGAATGCATAATTGGCCAAAGTTTCCTCCTCTCCTCCTGTCGCGTTATCTGTGAGGTGCCTCAACAAACAGCAGATTAGCGTCTCCCGAGAGCACCTTTCCTCCCGGGAGAACTCCCTGACCCAGTCACGCTGGGTCCTCGCATGCGCTCCGAATGCTGATAAGGTTCCCATTCATCCCGTCTGCCCCCCTGCCGGCCCACACCTCTCTTTCACTTCATATTTTGGTGTGGTTCCATTGACTTTCTCCTCCTTTCAGACAGTCTTTATTCCTGGGCTCAGTGTCCAGCTAGGCCCTCCACAGAGCTGTCTTTATTCGGAGCTTATTGCGCGTCCGCTGGCTGGTTTATCTCCGGCCCGCAGAGAGTCTTTTCAGGCCTGCTCTTAATGACCTGGGGAAGCTCACATGCTCGGCTTCCCAGGACTGCAATAACCCGATGATGTCAGGGAGGAAAAAGACACAGAGAAGGGAATTAAACAGATAGGGTTTGACAATCTTGCTTTGGGAGCGTGTGTGTGCGCTTAAAGGAGTAGTTGACCACGAATGTCAAACTCCACCTGTTGAACTGCTGTTGTCAGGAAAAGAGCTGCGAGTCCAAATTATATGTCGCATGTCTGAGTTTATTTCTCACGATTTAGACTTGCAAAACTGCATGCAGCAAAAAATACCGAACTGCAAGAACGTCAAGTTATAAAAGTCGGAACTGTTAGATAAGATTGCAATTATTTTTATTCCACGGCATAAATCAGCCTCCTGTCGCGTTATCTGTGAGGTGCCTCAACAAACAGCAGATTAGCGTCTCCCAAGAGCACCTTTCCTCCCGGGAGAACTCCCTGACCCAGTCGCGCTGGGTCCTCGCATGCACTCCGAATGCTGATAAGGTTCCCATTCATCTCGTCTGCCCCCCTGCCGGCCCACACCTCTCTTTCACTTCATATTTTCGTGCGGTTCCATTGACTTTCTCCTCCTTTCAGACCGTCTTTAATCCTGGGCTCAGTGTCCAGCTAGGCCCTCCACAGAGCTGTCTTTATTCGGAGCTTATTGCGCGTCCGCTGGCTGGTTTATCTCCGGCCCGCAGAGAGTCTTTTCAGGCCTGCTCTTAATGACCTGGGGAAGCTCACATGCTCGGCTTCCCAGGACTGCAATAACCCGATGATGTCAGGGAGGAAAAAGACACAGAGAAGGGAATTAAACAGATAGGGTTTGACAATCTTGCTTTGGGAGCGTGTGTGTGCGCTTAAAGGAGTAGTTGACCACGAATGTCAAACTCCACCTGTTGAACTGCTGTTGTCAGGAAAAGAGCTGCGAGTCCAAATTATATGTCGCATTTCTGAGTTTATTTCTCACGATTTAGACTTGCAAAACTGCATGCAGCAAAAAATACCGAACTGCAAGAACGTCAAGTTATAAAAGTCGGAACTGTTAGATAAGATTGCAATTATTTTTATTCCACGGCATAAATCAGCTTTAGTGTTTAAATTAATGCATTTGGCTTTTATCCAAAGAGACTTGCATTGCATTTTACATTGCATGCATTTTATCAGTTCATGCATTCCCTGGGAATCAAATCTGTCATTGCTAGCAACAAGCTCTACTACTTGAGCCACAGGAATGCTAAAAAAAAATAAAAGTATTTGGGTTTCGAAACAACAAAAGGGGGTTAGTAAATAAGGACATCATTTTAATTTTTGGGATGCATTGAAAAGAGTCCCACTGTAATCTCCATTCTCACCTTCAGACGTCAGAACCGCAGTGAGTCCGGGAAGGTGAAACTCTATACGATAGATGGTTTGGTAAACATGAGTTTGTGTGCATAAAATGGGAAGTCTCTATTGTCAGTTTAACATGTCCAATGCATTTCATTGCAAATTCTGAAAACACGTTGTGGCTTTGCAGCAGTACAGAATGACAAGCAGAAAACAGTAATACATCTGATCAAACGTTTGAGTCAGTCCCGGATTCTCGACGTCTCTCTGTCTTTAATGAGAGCTAGATATCTGAGACTCTGCGCTTGAATCACGAATCTGCAGTCGACTCCAGATGCCTGTAGCTGCAGAACAATCCCACACAATGAGACGAGAACGCACGCTGTCACCCAGCACGACCGGGGCAACCTTTGTAAAGCTGTTTGTGTTTCTACAGTCCCA
Organism: Sinocyclocheilus rhinocerous; assembly: GCF_001515625.1. Lineage (NCBI taxonomy): Eukaryota > Metazoa > Chordata > Actinopteri > Cypriniformes > Cyprinidae > Sinocyclocheilus > Sinocyclocheilus rhinocerous. The sequence goes on from NW_015667284.1 coordinate 98,883, forward strand.
AAATACGGAGACAAAAACCTGTGCTATTTAAAGATCCCACCGCGTACAAAGAAATTCCCCGTTAGGCCTTAAAGTCTTTTTCTCAACTCAAATCGCAGTTTACAGTTTTTGCCTATTGCTTACACACGTTTTGCTAAATTTGGCTCATTGTGTCAAAACTCTACACACAAGCAAATAAGACACAACACTGGGAAATAAACAATTCACATCTATGTCAAATTGAAACTCTGCTATCAAAACCTAACAATCCTTTGTCAAAATGTCACTCTGACGACAAAATGATACACACTTGCATCATATGAATACACTTTCAGATCAGCAGCAACACACTAGTCTACTTTATATAAAAAATAGATGTGTTTTCCCAATGGTACCCTGAGATTTCATTTTTGAACTAAGTGTCTTATGTATGAAATAGTGTGTAGTGTCTAGGAGCAAGTGTGTTGCAGAAAGGAGCAAGTGTGTTACAGAATTGCAACTAAAGTGCAAAGCAGCGCTTTTGTTTAAGGTATGGTTACACTGTGTTTAAGGTATAGTAACAAAAGCTTCAAGTTTTGTTACTTTGGTCTAAGCATGTGTCTATAGTGTTCAAGCAACGGGCAAAAACTGTAATGACCTTTCTGTCCTTCTCACTGCAAACAAAAGAAGATACAAAGAGTGTTAAAGGTCAGAATTGCATCTTTACAATGTGAGCCCAAAGTTTAATACTTAACCCTTGTGATTCCATTTCAGAAAGTTACAGTTGTCAGAGGACAAAAAAGTCAGCGTAAAAAAAGAAAAAGTGTTCTGCTTTTTGTCCTCTTCACGTGGTCTTCTCAGCATCAGTCATTCAGCGTTTAAGCCACAGCGCTAATTAGCCACTGATAATTGGTGGGAGTCTATTGAGGGAGAGATTTGGGCTTGTGTTCAGCATTTCTCTCTCCACAGCCACACATTTCAGTCCTGTTAGGCTGCTGTTCTGCATCAGTGCTTTCATTTACCAACACACTCAAGAAACAAGGAGCCTCTGATTCCAAACGAGCCGGGATCGGGAATGGCTCGTGGACCACTGCTGAGACTTTTCCCGAGAAAGCGAGAAATGTCAAAGAAACCAGGAAACAGTTGATGCATTTCCTGATGAAACAGGAAGTTGCGGCAGGACATATCTAATCAGGCTCAAAAAACATTAATTAGGCCAGAAAATATTCAAGCACATAAATGCAGATTGTTCTAACTTACATTGCAACTTTAACACAGCACAAAAGTACTTACACAGAAATCCCAGCAAGAATACATTCAAGTTGTTCACGCAGTCAACCAGTGGCATTTTATTATTACTATCATATAGTATTTGTTAATATTTTGAATTAACTTTTATTTTTATATTTTCAGTTTTCATTAAAGTTGTATTAATTTTGTTATGTGCTTTTGTCATTTTTGGCGTTTGTGTGTGTGTGTGTGTGTGAGTGTTGCTCAAGGCCAAGCATGCAGTCATGTCTGGAGGTTAGAGTGTAAGTTCTATTGATATTCTAAAAGGTGTCATTACCTCATGACCTCTCTTAACCTCGTGGGTTGAGGTCAGAGGTCGACCACTTCACTTTGTAGTTCCAGTGTTGATCTGGAAGAGCCACAGAACACAGAGATCACTGATATAAAACTCATATTCAGACACTGAGTCACATGGACACGTTTAACATCACTTATGAGAGACCAAAAACATGTTTAACCTCTAGAAAAATGTTCCAAGACGCTTCCTGACAGACTAATCATGCTAAATAGTCAAAAAACAGCACTGTGGTAATATAAAATATCCAATCTGCTATGGTTTTACCATCACGATAATGTCTACAGCATCATGTAAAAAAATAAAAATTAAATTAAAATAAATAAATTTAAAATACAAAAAACAAGTACAGTGCCACATCCAAACAAGCAAAGGTTTTAACATTGTACATTATAATATATATATATATATTTTTTTTTTTAAGTTGTAAACAAAATAAAGATTATTTGTGGAAGCTTGGTAATTAAAAAATTAAGGTAATTGCGACTTTTTATCTCTCAATTCTGTCTTTTTATAAATAATTGAGATAAACTGAGAATTGCGAGACAAACTCACAATTTAAAGAAAAAAGTCAGAATTGTGGCATACTTGCAATTGCAAAAAAAAAGTAAGAATTGTGATATAACAAGGCAACAATTGCCTTTTTATTTTATTTAAATTTTTTGTGGTGGAAAAAAAATTGCAAGACGTAGTCAGAATTCTGACTGGATAGTTTATATCTCGCAAATCTGAGTTTATGTTTCACAGTTTGGAGCTAATATCTCACAATTCTGGGTTTACAAATTGGAACTTGGAATTTTATTGACCATATCTCGCAAATCTGAGTTTATATAATCGTGCAATTCTGTATTTATATCTTGCAGTTCTGAGTTGATGTCTCACGACTTTAAGTTTATATCTCGCAATACTGTGTGAAAACGTCACAGTTGTCCGATAAAAAGTCCCAATTACCTTTTTTATATTTTTATTACGTGGCGGAAATAAACTTCAATAATTATTGGAATATGTTTTACAAGAAAATGCTATCTTAGTCTCTCAACTTCACAATTGCACGTTTCATTCAGTGTGTCACTTACTAATTCATTTATTGTGAAATTTACTAGCAATTTCTGAGTGAAAACTGCTTCCGCGCCAAATATTTTTCAGTATGCCATGTCTAAAAACATGTGTTCGTACGTGTAACTGGACACTAGAGAGATCTGAAAGTCCACAACAATCAGGTGTCATAAAACCCCAAAACGAGGTCGCCAAAGGTCAGCCGTGAAAGCCTCAGGTGTGTGTTCCTGTTTATCTGTCTCACATTTCACGTTTGCGATCTACATCTACACTCCCTCAGTGGAACAATGTCGGCCCCGGGACACAGATGGAGATCCGTCTGACTCCACTCTGATTAAACACCACTTGTCTTCCTCGTGTCATCTGTGTCTGATTGATATTTCCTCTCTTGAAGTCGGCGCTGAGCTGATCTCCACGTGTATCAGCCACATATTCATCCCCAGAAAATGTAATTCAAAGAACTCAAAAACAATGTTTAATCACCCTCATGTAGATCTAAACCCATGTAGCCATGGCTTTATATAGATTTTTGCATCATTAATGAGAATGAACTGGAGAATAATTAACGTTGCATGCATGCATTAATGTGGGGGGGGGGATTTGAGAGCAGTGGAGTATTAAAATATAGATCATTTAATCATAAAATTACTATTGTTTTGCAAGTGAAGTTACTAATAATAGTTCATGTTCATTTCTTGTTTTTCTTTTGTTTATTGTTTGTACAGATTTGACAGTAAAGCACTAAGCATCTATTTTTTATATAGAAAATTTATATATCCCACTCTTATTAAATGTACCATTATTCTTCTAGTATATGGAACTGACCAACTTCAGTGATTATGTGTGATTTAGTAGCAAGTTGAAGAAAAGTTTGCTTTTCAGGGCACTTTGTGACTTTTCTTAAAAAGTGTAAAATTATGAAAAAATCTGATTTCTTAATCATTTGATATTTTATAAGAGTGATTTTATAATTTCAAAATAGAGAGAAAAAGTAGAAATGAATGATTATTTCATGACAATTTTTTTAGATCACTGCACAGCACAGAAACTGCACTGTTGAAGGTTAGCAATGACTTTTACTGGTTCATATGCGGTGCTTGTTTTGTTGGATTTAAGTGCGGCATTCGATACAATTGATCATAGTATTCTGTTACATCGGTTGGAAAAGTTGGTGGGTATTCAGGGTGTCGCTGAGCAGTGGTTGGCCTCTTATCTCAAAGACAGAACCTTCTCAGCGAGCATTGGGAAGTGTTCTTCTTCGTCAGCTCCTTTGTCATGCGGTGTGCCCCAAGGGTCCATTTTAGGCCCTCTTCTTTTTTCACTTTACATGCTTCCCTTGGGTGCCATGAAGTGGTAAGATTGCATACCACTGCTATGCTGACGATACACAGTTCTATCTTCCAGAAAAAACTGACAGCAGTGATTCTTTGGATGTGCTCTACGACTGTTTTGAGGAGATAAAATGTTGGATGGCTAATAATTGTTTGCAATTAAACGAATTAGTCCTGCTTTTCTCTGGCATTTGATTAATGTCAGTTTAAGGTTTTGATGTCAGTTTGCTCTGATTCTATTTTAATGTGTTTATTTTTCATATAATGCATGTTTCCTATTAAGCTTTATATATACTGTGTTTTGTTGTACAGCACTTTGGCGCAACTCTGTTGCTTTTAAATGTGCTATAGAAATACATTTTGACTTGACTTACAGGACCTGTCCTAGTTCAGTGTGAATTGACTTGACTAATAAGCCAATAAGTGCTCCTCTGCTGCCGTCTAGTGGTTATAATTGTGATTTGATGTATTTTTTTCAATTTTACATAAGTGTTTGTTTACCACAAAATATATGTTGGTCATCCCATTAAAAATAACATTCAAACTGGATAATTTTAGAGCTTTAGAGTGCTGGAAATAGGTGTGTGAAATGCTTGAAAGCCATTGTAAAGTGCTTGAATTTCTCTCTTAAAAGGTTGTACAAACCCTGAAATGAATGGTGTAATGCATTCGACTATTTCTACCACAACACCATGGTTACAGTTAGCGTTACCGCTTCTGGTTTCCTGACGTATGTCAGCGCTGTTTATAACAGAGAATTCTGTGCAGAATTTGAATGATTCTCACTAGATCTCAAAGCAACCTTATCATTGTGCGGCGAATTCAAACGCTTCTCACTGGATCTCGCAGCACTGTTGCATCTGTGCAGTAACAGTGTCGCGAAATCAACTTTGGCTCCCGAGTAAAGCTGTTCTGAGCTCGGACAAGTTTGTTTGCGTTGCGGTCCGAGCTGATAAACGGTCCGCGCTGCGCAGCTGAAACATAGCGCGGTTTAGTTTCGCTTTAGTTTCGTTTGGCGTTTGATGTTTCTCAAATGCAACAGAAATGGCGGCGCTTATGAGTTGGACAACGCGGTGATCGCGCCAGTGCGACCGCTCACAAAAATTAGTCTGGAGCCCTGTATATGCACTTTAACCCTCATAACACATTCAAAATCTGTAGACTATTTTCACATTCGGGTCCATTTGGACCAGAAGAATCATTATTTTATAAAACAGTCATAATTTTTTTTTTTTAATCTAAAACCATATCTGATCAGCAGTTTCTAATGTTACCATGTTATTACTGTATTTACCCCATTTTGATTAATTAAAAAAAAAAAAAATTCTTTGAAATTTTGAAATTACACATGAATAAAAAAACTGATACAAACTATATATGTATTGTTATTACTATTTTATATACTATATACGAAACCATATTATTTTTCTCAATATTGATGAGAAATTGTATTTAACTATATCATTGTCTTATTCCTATCTTTATAAGAATAAATAATCTGAGAATTACCAGTTAACTCCATTGGAATTTAATTAAATAATTGTAATTAATTTATATTTAAAATAGTTATCTCTTTAAAAATATAATTGCAAAAAAAAAAGGAAAATAAATAAATAAATGCATGACTGAATGAATAACTAAATAAATGATGTGTATTTTGAGGCTCTTAAAGCATTTGTTCTTTCACTAAAAATGTTAACTTTTAAAAAAAAACATTTTAACATTACATAACATTAATAATAACAAACTCTATTAAAATGCTCTTGTATTACCATTTATAAATGGAGGAAACTACAATTATAGATATCTATTTCCGTGAAATTCTGTAATGTTGATATTCACATTGCAGTCAAAATGTGCTGAGATTTTAAAGGGGTTTAATTGATTATTTTTAATGAAAATCTCTAAAGATGTACACGCCTAATTGGAGAGCTTTGGCAGAAGGAAAGATTGTCAGTGAATAGCAGCTTAAAGTTTTGAGATCACTAAGCTTTTGTCAAAATTATCAGCCTGAATGCTTTAAAACTTCAAAACAGCAGCGGTGGGAAGATTGCTATGCTGGGTAATTGAAGAGTACATCTGAAGAAAGTTCAGTTTTGGGCTGGAAGTGTCACGGCGGAGCTCAAACAAACACCCCAGCGGGAGCAGACTACAGGGACGTGGATTACACACAGCAAACTCTCAGGATGAAGAGCACATGCTGAGCTGTAAACCTTCTACAGCATTTAGCATCTCAAAACTGTTTTAGCAAACTGAAGGGTGAACATGAGCATGCAGTTTGATGCACAAAACATGGAACAGAGTCTGACAATTATATACATTATGTATAAAAATAAACAAATTATTTATTATTCCATATAAAATAATATTATATTAATAAATTGATTTATGTAAAAATGTATTAAAAAAAGAACAAAACTTACAAAAAAAAATCACCTTTTAAAAAATATAAATATATGCAAAAAGGTTTTAAAGTCTGACTTATCAAAACAACAAATTATTATGGCAGATAAAGCAAGAGTTTCCAATGATGTTTAGATTAGACTGATAAATAATTTGTCTCAAAGAATGGATGAAGAAATGTTTAACCACAGAAATCAAAAGAAAATTGCAAAAAACAATATTAAACATATATTTTAATAAATGTATTAAAAATATTAAAATATAAATTATTATATATAAAATATAACAAATTACCATGAAAATATCATTTTTATCACCATAATAAAGTAACACATTTTCTGGACACAAATTTTTATTTCTAAATGTGCATAAATTTCATTCAACATGACAAAATACTGCTATGATCTTCAAATAGTTTATGCTTAAAATTCTATATACTTTTTAAAGCATTACTGTAATGAGCTTTCGGGGTAAAAAAAGATGAATTCTCATAAAAATGCCAAATAGGCTTATTCTTTATGCAAAATATAATTTCTAATTTTGTAGTAAAATGTGACCATTACATGTTGTTGTGAGATTCCCCCAAAAGCTTGTTCAGATAAAGATCCCAGAAAGGGTTGAACTAGCACGAGTTCTGCTCGTTTGTTCTGTGTACTCATGGTGGAATCGTTAGTGCTAACAGTAGTGTGTAAACCACTTAAAGATGCGGTATCAGAATGACTCAATCATCACGGATTTCTCCGCAAAGACCACAGCGGAATTCTGCTATTCCAAACCAGGCTTATTAAAACTAAAACCAATATAAAAATCGTTATCTGGAATAAAATAAAATATAAAAAAATTAAGCTTTTATTTCAGCTAGCTGCCAAGGTTTTATTTTAGCTAGCTGCAACATTTCTCGTGATTTCTAACTTGAATTTAACTAAATTTAAAAATAACTAAAACTGAAAAAAAAATGAATACAAATTATATAGACGTTTTAAAAAATTATAATAAAATGACAAAAACAACAAAATTACTAAATGAACTAAAAACTAAAACGGAAAGAAATTAATAGGTACTTAAAAATAACTAAAACTGAAAAAAAAATGAATACAAATTATATAGACGTTTAAAAAAAATTATAATAAAATGACAAAAACAACAAAATTACTAAATGAACTAAAAACTAAAACGGAAAGAAATTAATAAAAATTATACAACATTAAAAAATTACTAAAAAGGACAAAAACACAACAAAATTACTAAAACTTTAACTAAAATTTAAAAAATGAATAAAAACTAAAAAAATTAAACAAAATTACTAAAACTAAAATAAAAATCAATAGAAACTATATAGACATTAACAATACAATAAAATTACTAAAACTTTAAAACTTAAAAAATGAATAAAAACTACAAAAATGACAAAAACAACAAAATCACAAAATGTACTAAAAAAATAAACCCTAAAAAACACAACAAAATTACAACAACTTTAACTAAAATTATAAAATGCGTAAAAACAAACAAAAAAAACTATATAAAAAAGAAAAAAATTACTAAAACCAAAATAAAAATGAATAGAAACTATATAGACATTAAAAATACTAAAGATGACAACACAATAAAATTACTAAAACTTTAAAACTTAAAAATGAATAACTACAAACATGACAAAAACAAAAATGCTAAAGCTTTAACTAAAACTTAAATCAAAATGAATAACTAAAGACATTAAAAACTAATAAAATGACAAAAACAAAACAAAATTACTACAACTTTAAAACTTAAAAGTGAATAAAAACTATAGACATTTAAAAACCACAAAAAGACAAAAACACAATAAAATTTGCAAGACTTTAACTAAAACTTAAATAAAACGGAATAAAAAAGTATATACATATATACTATATACACAACAACAAATTTACTAAAACTTTAACTAAAATTAAAATGAAAATATAAAACATAGAAAAACAACTAATTCAAAATACTAATATAGACTGAACGTCTAGAGTCTGGATTACGTGCTTCACTGCTCTAAGAGTGTTTTTCATTAGCGAGCAGGACTGGCGTCGAGCGCTAACGATGCTACACAAGCTGGCCTGTTGTCTGTGGATCAGGAGATGTGGCATTAGCGTGCAGCGATGTGCTTGAGGTTTAGTACCACACACCATGATTGAACCCCGTCTACCCTCTCTGAGGTGGGCAGAAACCGGTCCGGTTCACTTCTGCTAGTTAAAAAACCCACCTTAAACTGGTCAAACACACTTACACTTTACATAATTCATCAAAATAAAATATATTTATATGTTTAGAATATTCACATTTGCATAATGCCAACATGTTTGGCTGTATTAAGTACCAGCTGATTAATTGGTTATTAGCCCGATTTTACAACTTAGTTATCAATATCGGCAAAACTATCAGCCGATTATTGGTTATTAGCCAGATTTTACAACTTAGTTATCAGTATCTGTAAAAGTACCAGCCGATTAATCGGTTATTAGCCAGATTTACAACTTAGTTATCAATATCGACAAAACTATCGGCCGATTATTGGTTATTAGCCAGATTTTACAACTTAGTTATCAATATCGACAAAACTATCGCCCGATTATTGGTTATTAGCCAGATTTGACAATTTAGTTATCAGTATCTGTAAAAGTACCAGCAGATTAATCGGTTATTATCCAGATTTTACAACTTAGTTATCAGTACCTGTAAAAGTACCAGCCGATTATTGGTTATTAGCCAGATTTTACAACTTAGTTATCAATATCGGCAAAACTATCGGCCGATTAATCGGTTATTACCAAGATTTACAACTTAGTTATCAATATCGGCAAAACTATTGGCCAATTATTGGTTATTAGCCAGATTTTACAACTTTATCAGTACCTGTAAAAGTACCAGCCGATTATTGGTTATTAGCCAGATTTTACAACTTAGTTATCAGTATTTGTAAAAGTACCAAACAATTAATCGGTTATTAGCCAGATTTTACAACATAGTTATCAATATCGGCAAAACTATCAGCTGATTATTGGTTATTGGCCAGATTTTACAAACTTTTAGTATCGACAAAATCCACTATCAACAGAAATAGAAGCCAAACTCCTGACAACACTTCTTGCTTGACTTCCAGGCTGGAAGGACAGAAAAGAGTAAAATAATTAATTAACTTGCTAAAAATAGAAATAGCAAACAAATTATAAGTGCATGTCATATTGTTTCAATAAACCCAAACGTTTTTCTAATAATAACATACTTGAGTATGTCTGAACTGCTCAGATCTCATTGAGCTGAATGTAATTGTGTTCAGATGCACCTGTATGGTCCACGGCGTCCATTAAGATCAAATCAGAGACACTGAAGAGCTAAAACACAGAGCTCAACACCTGACCGACTCAAACACGCACAGACCCACACAGGAAACAAGCTCTGTATTTCTCGCTGCTTTTGTCACACGTCCCTTTTGTATCGCAAACTAAAGACTCTTTGAAGACTTCCAGCAAGTCTCTGAATGAAGCCTGAAGGCTGTTTATTTAGCTGCAACGTGTGTCTGTGTCTTTTCAAACTCAAGACTAGTTAGCCAAGCAGCTTGTGTTTGTACATCCATAAGAATGGCCAAAACCTGAACAAGGGATGAAAAACTCTGAATCTACAGCCTGAATGCTGGTTCACACCATTTATGTCAATTCCAGTCGAACATCCAAACAGGCAAATGTAAACACAGTCCACAAAAGCCGCCTTTCCTCTACATCACAAAGAAAGCATTAGCAAACGCCCATTTAAAGACTTCATGTCTACATTCACTTATTATATTTCCATAAAGCTTTTCTATTTGTCTTTCTGTGGCTCTTATAGATACATTGACCTCAATAGACTGCAGGTATGATTTGCAACAGAACGTTTGTGTTCCGTATAATACATTTCTATACTTCTCATGCTATTTCTGTAATACTGTGCCTCATATTTATAGAATATCAAGATGATCTACTACATGTGCCAAAAAGTGCAAAACACTGTGTGGAATACCGTATCCCATAATGCAATACATTCAACTTGACCTTTCATTTCCAGTGTGAAGTAAGAACCAAAAGTATTATTCTGAAAGCCTTCGTGATGTATTATTCTTACTGACAGAAGTCAAGCCAAAACTACATAAAACTGAATTAAACATGCAAAATAAGTATCTACAAAATGATAACTGGATGACACTTGCTGAATTAAACATGCAAAGTAAAGATTGAGGTCACTTATAATAATAATAATAATAATAATAATAATTTATTATTTGCATTTGTGCACTAGCAAAAACCCCAAACAGAAAATGTACAAATAATTTAAGTTTTATAAATTACAAATTGCAAAGTAACATAGTAAAAAGTAAAAGCCACATTATACACTACAGCAACCACGTAGCAATGCCCTAGCAACCACCCAAGATACCCTAGAAACTGCATAGTAAAATTGTTAAAAGTAAAAAAAAACACACAAACACCTTAGAAACTGCACAGCAGCACCCTTGCAACCACCCAGAATACCATAGAAACTTCATAACAACATGGTAAAATTACAAATAGTTCATATTCCTGTACTGAAAATTAGTGGTGGGACAAAATATCGATATGGCAACATATCGCTGTCCTTCTCCATGCGATACGAGAATCGATACGCTGGCACCAAATATTGATATTTTAATTAATAAAATAAGGCGTTCTAAATAGATTTCCCTGCTCCCAGCGTCGCTACTTCATGGCTCCTCGAGGTGGCGCTCAACACATGAATGAGTGAAGCGTGAACATAAGTTAACTAGCCTAAGAAAAATAGTTTTTAATGAGATTGAGGACAGCAGTGTGAGTAAGATAATAAATGCCCCAACCACGTTTAAGTCCAAAGTCTGGACCCAGCCAAATATTGATATTTTAATTAATAAAATAAGGCGCTCTAAATAGATTTCCCTGCTCCCAGCGTCGCTACTTCATGGCTCCTCGAGGTGGCGCTCAACACATGAATGAGTGAAGCGTGAACATAAGTTAACTAGCCTAAGAAAAATAGTTTTTAATGAGATTGAGGACAGCAGTGTGAGTAAGATAATAAATGCCCCAACCACGTTTAAGTCCAAAGTCTGGACCCACTTTGACTTTTATACCATTGTTGAAAACAAAATTGACAAAGAGTACGCCATATGCAAGAACTGCATTATTTGCATGTGCTTTGAAGCCTTGCTGGTTAAACATTTAATTTGCGTGCTGTTCTGACGTGCGCTTTTTCTGAGCGCGTACACCTGAAGCTAAAAAACCTGTCACACAGCGCCTGATTACTGGACTGAGTTATCTTTCCCATCTGAATACTGTCAAAAACACACAAGGTTTACATATAAACTCAGCTTGTTATGTCTAAAGTGAAAGTAAACAGTATATCACATGCGTGTAGCTCTTAAAGTGACAGCAGACTAATAGTACTAAACATGCTGCAGCTTGTCAATAAAGGGATAGTCCACCCAAAAATGAAAATTCTGTCATTATTTACTCACTCTCATGTTGTCCCAAATCTGTATTCATTTCTTGTTTTGTGCTGAACACAAAATAAGACATTTTGGGTAACCAAACAGTTGCTGGTCCCCATTAACTTTGATAGAAGGGGGAAAAAAATACAATGGAAGTCGCTGGGGACCAGCAACTGTTTGGTTCCCACATTCTTCCAAATAACTTATGTTCAACAGAAGAAAGAAACTCATTCAGGTTTAAAACAACTTGTGAGTGAGTAAATGACAGAATTTTCATTTTTGCAATTTTCAGCAGTTTTGGACTTGAATGAAGAGAGAGAACATGCGCTTATCCTTTTCACGGGCATTTTGTTTTCATAGTTAGACAGATATCATGATGTATCATTATAGGATTGTCTAGTAATATATCAGTTATCGCAGAATTGCTGTATCATGATATTATCTGTATCATGGGCCATGTATTGTGTATCGTATCGTGAGGTACCCTGTGATTCCCACTCATACTGAAAAAAATATTTAAAAAAAAAAGTTTTTTAGAAGAAAGTACAAAAAAAAACTATACACTTGATTTTAACAACTTATAAATCTGGGTGAGGGACACACAAAATATACTAACTCTGGCAAAATCAACCTTTCTACACTCTTACAAATGAGGGAGACATAATAAAGTGACAAACAAAGACAAAGAGTTCCCCTAATTGACAAATAATGCAAAAATATAACACATATGTTGATACCAGGATCAAAACTAACAATGCAATATCATGACAAAAAGAATCACCATACAGAATATTCTGAATCTTCTAGAGCAGGGGTGTCAAACTCAGTTCCTGGAGGGCCGGAGTCCTGCATAGTTTTGTTCCAGCCCTGCTCCAACACACACACCATGTCGTTTTCAAATAAGCCTGAAGGACTTGATTAGCTGGATCAGGTGCGTTTAATTAGGGTTGGAGCTGAACTCTGCAGGAAAGTGGCCCTGCATCCCAAAGTTCATACTAACCATCCTAAACAGTATGTGAGACTAGAATACAGTAAGTGTGTCCCAAAGCATAGTATGTCGAAAAGAGTATGCCAAAAGTCTATTTCAGGTAGATTTTTGAAGTGTGGATCCGTGCACACTCTAACGACTAATATTACCCACAATCCATTGTGCTTTGGCGAAGGATTCGCTTCAGAACTACAAACAGGAATAAAAAGTGTTTAAAAAACTACAAACATGGCGGATGTGCCAAAAAGAGTACACACTTTGAGGGTAGGCACATTAGGACGCAGCAGGAGCAGGGTTGAAGTCCTATGTTCTAGAGGGAGATGTTTAAAACTTCCTGTGAGGTTTCTGGAGTAGATCTCAAAGAGAAACTTCAGTAAGACTGATATCAGAACAGATCTGTCCATCAGAATACTCTGACAACATGAGCAGGGAACCCTGGGTAACAGCCTGAAGAGCTTCATTATAATCAATGACTGGCCAGCGCCGGAGGGAGTGATTTCTGTCTAATCAGGGGTCAGCGGTTCAGTCCGACCTCCCTCGGATTCCCACA
>NW_015667284.1:112388-114171 GCF_001515625.1 Sinocyclocheilus rhinocerous
CTCCCTCGGATTCCCACAGAATCACAGTTAAGCCCTGATCAGCTTCACTGTCTAGTCCCTTGAGCTCCTGGTCTGTGGTATTGGTGAGAAGCTGCCCTTTAGCCCTGACCTAAGATCAGTCTGAGGAGATCTTTCTGAACGCTCAAGGTATAGATTTATCAAAGCCTATTAATAAGGTTTCCTCCACACCGACCTTCTCTCTCTTACACTGTTCTTATCAAATGAACGCTCTGTGGGACTCTGAAATGTCAGGGTCAAAGTTCAACGCAATGGGAAATGTATAGCGTGAGTGTTCGCTAACTCTATTAAGATCAGAACTTACTAGAAAACCAAACAAAACCAAAAGAAGTTAAACTGTTGGCATCCATGTTTCTTTTTTTTTACAGACACAATTATAATCACCCAGAATACCCTGGAAACTGCATAATTATGTGCTACAAATTTATGAAAACACACTTAATTACACAAACCACCTTAGCAACCACATAGCAACACCCTGGTTACCACAGAGAATAACCCATAAACGGCACAGCAACGATAAAAAAGTAAACATCACATAAAATACTTTAGCAACTCCCTAGCAACCAAACAGAATACCCTAGAAACTGTATAGCAAAGTGGTAAAAAGTAAAAACCACCTAAAATACCCCAACAACTGCATAGCAACACACTGGCAACCACCCAAAATACCCTAAAAACTGCATAGCAATATTGTAAAAAGTAAAACACACATAAAACTCCTTAGCAACCTAGCGCTGATGACCACCCTGAATATATTAGAAGCTGCATAGCAATGTGGTAGAAAGTAAGAAACATAATAAAGACCTAAGCAACTGCTTAGCAACACCTTTGAAACCACCTACAGCATCCTAGAATCATGGTAGTGATTTTTACAGACACTTAGAGAAAGTACAAATCTAATGTGAGTAAAAACTTTTTTTTTAAAAAGAAGAAGGAAACTGCAGAGCAACATACTGCAAAGAAACATAATAAAAAGTAAAAAGCACAAAAAACTTCTTAGCAACACCCTGGTAACCACCCAGAATACACTAGTAACTAGCAATGTGCTAACAAGTAAAAACCACATAAAACACCTAAGAAACTGTATACAGTTTTAATACCCTGGCTAGGGATGCGACGATCCGAGACTCATATCGGGTATCAGCTGATAATGTGTGCACTAATCTGTGTCACTGTTAAAGGGATAGTTCACCCAAAAATGAAAATTAGCCCATAATTTACTCACCCTCAAGCCATCCTAGGTGTATATGACATTCATCTTTCAGACGAATCCAAGCTTTATAATGGCAATGAGTGGGTATTTCTTGTCAATAATCCAAAAGAAGTCCAATAAAGCGCATCCATCCATCATAAAAAGTGCTCCACACGGCTCCGGGGGCGTGAATAAAGGCCTCCTGTAGCGAATCTATGCGTTTTTGTAAGAAAAATATCCATATTTGAAACTTTATAAACCGTAATCTTTAGCTTCCGCTAACTGTCGTACGCGCGTTCATTCTGGCGGATGATGTAGGAAGTAGCGTAAACTCCAGTGAGAATATGCTAGTCTCGCGAGAACCGGCGTTTGTTTACAGGAGCAAATTTTAGCAAAGGAAAACCAGTCTCCTCTCGGCTTATATCAAAATTCTCCCACATTTTTCTTTACAAATCCTCGTTTTGTGCTTCTAATTCGTGACCGGTGTTTTGTTTTGTTTTGCTCTCTTCTTCTTCTTTTGGAGTTTTATGGTGGTTGTCAAACAAACGATAGGGGCATTTACCGCCACCT
>NW_015667284.1:114894-117861 GCF_001515625.1 Sinocyclocheilus rhinocerous
CTCCCTCGGATTCCCACAGAATCACAGTTAAGCCCTGATCAGCTTCACTGTCTAGTCCCTTGAGCTCCTGGTCTGTGGTATTGGTGAGAAGCTGCCCTTTAGCCCTGACCTAAGATCAGTCTGAGGAGATCTTTCTGAACGCTCAAGGTATAGATTTATCAAAGCCTATTAATAAGGTTTCCTCCACACCGACCTTCTCTCTCTTACACTGTTCTTATCAAATGAACGCTCTGTGGGACTCTGAAATGTCAGGGTCAAAGTTCAACGCAATGGGAAATGTATAGCGTGAGTGTTCGCTAACTCTATTAAGATCAGAACTTACTAGAAAACCAAACAAAACCAAAAGAAGTTAAACTGTTGGCATCCATGTTTCTTTTTTTTTACAGACACAATTATAATCACCCAGAATACCCTGGAAACTGCATAATTATGTGCTACAAATTTATGAAAACACACTTAATTACACAAACCACCTTAGCAACCACATAGCAACACCCTGGTTACCACAGAGAATAACCCATAAACGGCACAGCAACGATAAAAAAGTAAACATCACATAAAATACTTTAGCAACTCCCTAGCAACCAAACAGAATACCCTAGAAACTGTATAGCAAAGTGGTAAAAAGTAAAAACCACCTAAAATACCCCAACAACTGCATAGCAACACACTGGCAACCACCCAAAATACCCTAAAAACTGCATAGCAATATTGTAAAAAGTAAAACACACATAAAACTCCTTAGCAACCTAGCGCTGATGACCACCCTGAATATATTAGAAGCTGCATAGCAATGTGGTAGAAAGTAAGAAACATAATAAAGACCTAAGCAACTGCTTAGCAACACCTTTGAAACCACCTACAGCATCCTAGAATCATGGTAGTGATTTTTACAGACACTTAGAGAAAGTACAAATCTAATGTGAGTAAAAACTTTTTTTTTAAAAAGAAGAAGGAAACTGCAGAGCAACATACTGCAAAGAAACATAATAAAAAGTAAAAAGCACAAAAAACTTCTTAGCAACACCCTGGTAACCACCCAGAATACACTAGTAACTAGCAATGTGCTAACAAGTAAAAACCACATAAAACACCTAAGAAACTGTATACAGTTTTAATACCCTGGCTAGGGATGCGACGATCCGAGACTCATATCGGGTATCAGCTGATAATGTGTGCACTAATCTGTGTCACTGTTAAAGGGATAGTTCACCCAAAAATGAAAATTAGCCCATAATTTACTCACCCTCAAGCCATCCTAGGTGTATATGACATTCATCTTTCAGACGAATCCAAGCTTTATAATGGCAATGAGTGGGTATTTCTTGTCAATAATCCAAAAGAAGTCCAATAAAGCGCATCCATCCATCATAAAAAGTGCTCCACACGGCTCCGGGGGCGTGAATAAAGGCCTCCTGTAGCGAATCTATGCGTTTTTGTAAGAAAAATATCCATATTTGAAACTTTATAAACCGTAATCTTTAGCTTCCGCTAACTGTCGTACGCGCGTTCATTCTGGCGGATGATGTAGGATGTAGCGTAAACTCCAGTGAGAATATGCTAGTCTCGCGAGAACCGGCGTTTGTTTACAGGAGCAAATTTTAGCAAAGGAAAACCAGTCTCCTCTCGGCTTATATCAAAATTCTCCCACATTTTTCTTTACAAATCCTCGTTTTGTGCTTCTAATTCGTGACCGGTGTTTTGTTTTGTTTTGCTCTCTCCGCCGCGCTTCCACATTCGTCACTTCTCATAAGACCTTACGCTACGTCCTTTATCATCCGCCGGAATGAACCCTATTTCTGACCCTGCATTGAGAGCAAGGGAACCGAAACGTTCAAGGCCCAGAAAGGCAGTAGGGACATCGTTAAAATAGTCCATGTGACATCAGTGGTTCAACAGTTATGTCATGAAGCTACGAGAATACTTTATGTTAGTGATGGTGAAATGAAGCTTTGCGAAGCACGGAGGCATTCCCCTCAACTGTATCGTAAAATGGTTCATTACTCGAAGCTTTTCAACACTTTGCACACTAATGACATCTTGTGCTCAAAGGTGGAAAAAGGTGCCTTTGCGTCCCAGCCATTTTTGGACTGTTTCATGAAAATAAATAAATTTGTGCTACAAAAACCATATAAAGCAATAAAAAAAAAATTCATTGTACTTACACAGAGTATGAATAAATGAGTCTCAAAAAAATAAGCATGGGTCATGTAGGCATATATGATCAAAATAAATGCAGATTATGTGGAATGGTCAGTTTAAGTGTTTTTGAAGTGGGGATTAATACAAACTGAGCATGCACAAAATACACATGTAAATATTTATTCGTATTATGATTTATTATCAAAGAAGTGAATGACACTTGAAACCTGCACAAGGGGTTCACGCTATTTGAATCAGAATATGAAGCAGTCACGTGGTTGTGTGCGAAAACGAAGCTTCGGACGTCACAGATCACGTGGTTTTGGCAAAATGAATCAAGCTCCGGTACAGTGCTTCACTGTAAGATGTTTAATTTTTTTATACAAGCTTCGAAGCCTCGGTGCCGAACGTCACATCACTACTTTTTGTGCGCAAAGAAAACAAGAATAACGGCTTTATTCAACAATTTCCTCTCTTCCATGTCAGAGTCCGCCGCCATTCACGAGAGTACCGTGACACATGCGTGTGCTTTCCTCTGCTCGTAAACAAGCCGCAGTGCTATCAAGAAATATTTAATATTGTGGCCTTCAATACAGTGCATGCGTGTTCAGAGCGTCGGCTCCTGCGCCAGCAGTCGTGGTGCTCTAATGAACGCACATCAAAAACTGACACGGAAGAGAGGAAATTGTTGAATAAAGTCGTTATTTTTGTTTTCTTTGCACACAAAAAGTATTCTCGTAGCTTCATAAAATTACAATTGAACCACTGATGTCACATGGACTATTTTATATTAAGAAGTCATATCTGTTAAGGCCTTGAACGTGT
>NW_015667284.1:117880-120309 GCF_001515625.1 Sinocyclocheilus rhinocerous
AAAAGAAGGTCCGGGAAAAATCTGTAGATGGAAAAATCTCCATACAAGTTATTTGTGAATTTTTCTTTTTTCTACTTGTTACTTCGCACTTTTTGTTAGAAAATGTTTATTTACTATTTATTCAAGTTTTTTTAAGGTATCTAATATTTTGATACTTAATTTCGACAATCTAAATATTCTTAAGAATTAAAAGTTCGTTGTCATTTGAAAGTGTGTTGGCCTTCTTGCATTATTATGCTTTTATATTATGATTATATATATTCAGTGGCATCTTAAATTTTTGGGTGAACTATCCCGTTAATGTGAGGTCAAAGAAAATAAACCGCACTGGTATCACATCAGTATCGGGCGAAACTGAACCCGTTATCGGATCGGTATGAGAATCGGGCGATACTGAACCCGTTATCGGATCGGTATGAGAATCGGGCGATACTGAACCCGTTATCGGATCGTATCAGAATCGGGCAATACTGAACCCGTTATCGGATCGGTATGAGAATCGGGCGATACTGAACCCGTTATCGGATCGGTATCAGAATCGGGCGATACTGAACCCGTTATCGGATCGGTATCGGAGGCGAAAAAGGCGGATCGGAGCATCCCTAGCCCTGGCAACCACCCAAAATAACCTAGAAACTGCATTTCAATGTGCTAAAAACCACTCATGACAAGTTAGCAACTGAACTCAGAAACTGTACAAATCCAATTTCTTTAAGCCTATTTTTCAAAAGCTCACCGCTGCCCTCAATATGCAGGTGGGGGAACTACAGTATGTGGGTTGCTGAAGTACTGACAGTGCCTGAAAAGTCAATTAAAAACAATTCAATTAAAATAAGTCAAGTAAAAACACACACACACAGCACATTTACCGTGGTATTGTAGTGACTGCTGGCTGTTTTTTACTGTAAGCCGCCCCTAAGCATCAACAGATCCATCCCAGGTGTTCAGCTTGACTTTTACAGACAGGAAATGACATCACAGATGCACCTGGAGCCCGTCTCAGTCCAACTTGCCATCAGCGCGGTTTCTTTCACACTACTAACATGATTAATCCAGTTACTTTTCTACACGTGTAATTATTTGTTTAAAGACATAAACGAGCCGAAAGCCCCTGGAGTGGTGTGTACATTGAAACTGACAGATGTGCATAAAACATCCTCTAATGCGCTAAAGCCAGGTGTCTCGAGTATATGGGCCACTGCGGATGTCTCAGCGTTAAAGCAAACAGTCCAGCTCGTGTAGGCCTGGAATCGTTAGCGTAATTATATGTGACACTCAGAGCAGGTCACGATTCAGGGCGCATCCTGTTTTCTGGGTTCTTCTGCAGGTTTTCGGCATCCACTCTGAAGACTACAGATAACGAGAGAATATCCTCCATGCATAAGAGACAAGAAGAGAAGAAAAACACTCTTTCTCCTTCGCGTTTCACGGTCTATCTCATTCACTCAAGCTGGTTTAGTGTACATTGAAACTGACAGATGTGCATAAAACATCCTCTAATGCGCTAAAGCCAGGTGTCTCGAGTAAATGGTCCACTGCGGATGTCTCAGCGTTAAAGCAAACAGTCCAGCTCGTGTAGGCCTGGAATCGTTAGCGTAATTATATGTGACACTCAGAGCAGGTCACGATTCAGGGCGCATCCTGTTTTCTGGGTTCTTCTGCAGGTTTTCGGCATCCACTCTGAAGACTACAGATAACGAGAGAATATCCTCCATGCATAAGAGACAAGAAGAGAAGAAAAACACTCTTTCTCCTTCGCGTTTCATGGTCTATCTCATTCACTCAAGCTGGTTTAAAATGAAAACAAAGACCTTCAGCACAACCTTTCAAGAACATCTTAAAATTAAAGGTACTTCTGTGCTTCTGAAGCCTGAAAGCACAATGGATAATCAAAATGCATGAATAATCTTTTCAAGCAAATTACTAAATAACACTCTCTCTTAAAGATTAATCATGCAATCTGAAGGATTCATTAAATGTTCTTTGCAAATGCACACACAGCATCCTGGTTTCTGGGTTCTTCTGCAGGTTTTCGTAATGAAACCGGTGGGTTTTTGGCATCCACTCTGAAGACTACAGATAACAAGAGAATATCCTCCATGCATAAGAGACAAGAAGAGAAGAAAAACACTCTTTCTCCTTCGCGTTTCACGGTCTATCTCATTCACTCAAGCTGGTTTAAAATGAAAACAAAGACCTTCAGCACAACCTTTCAAGAACATCTTAAAATTAAAGGTACTTCTGTGCTTCTGAAGCCTGAAAGCACAATGGATAATCAAAATGCATGAATAATCTTTTCAAGCAAATTACTAAATAACACTCTCTCTTAAAGATTAATCATGCAATCTGAAGGATTCATTAAATGTTCTTTGCAAATGCACACACACACACACTCACACTCACACACACACACACACACACTCACACTC
>NW_015667284.1:121251-122422 GCF_001515625.1 Sinocyclocheilus rhinocerous
TCACTCACACTCTCTCACACACACACACGCACACACACACTCTCTCTCACACACACACACGGCACAGACAGGCTACATGTGAAACTCAAGAGCGGACGCAAAAAAGTGGTTTGACAAATGACAGTAGATAGTCCACGTGACCTGTGTTCGCTTTGACCTAAAAGGGATTCAATCAAATTCACCCGTGTGTTTCCATCTTCCCTTTTTAGATTCATCATGATAATGCTGATCTGGCTCCATCGTAAAGCAAATACAAAAACATCGTAAACCAAAAAAACAGAAGCGCATTTGCATAGAAAAATTAGCATCCTAGAACATGGGAACGCAAACAATCATATAAAAACATGAGTTTATGTCGTACAAAAACGAGTTTGATCCATCGGATGTGAGCCTTGATTATCATCTCCCTCGTGTTCGGTAAAAAAATCGAAAAATAAAACAATATAAGACTCGATAAAAGGAACGGCGGATGTTTGCGGAGGTCACGTCTTCAGCAGTAACTACGAGCTGATTATGAGTTTGGCACCGTTTAAAATCACTAAAGCCTTGTACGATATGGTTTGAAGCTTGAACGCACCGCAGAGGTTCCTGGATAGTTCTGCAGGGCATCGTGAGCGATGCTGCTGTTGTTAATCGTCGGCGTCACCGTCTCCGGGTTGGAGAACGCCTGCTTGTGCACGAGCTGCTTGGGATGAACCTCGTCGTACAGGAAATCATCCGTCAGCTCGTCGCCGTTATCGATCTCCATCTGCAGAGAAAACACGCTGAGATTTAGAGCTGAACGCCACAAACCTCACTGCAGCTCACACGTTACGACAAGAAATGAACCTCTGGTGCTCTTTTGAAAATAAATTACATTGGTTTTTGTAGCATTTTTGATGTCATTGAAATAGTGCGAAACTTGGTTTTGGCATTCGCCATGTGGAGAAAAAAAATCATGTTTGTGAAATGAAAAGGTAGTGAAAAAACGTCACACTTGTACAAAAATGACCAGAAACTAACTGGAAGTGAACTTCATCTAGTGGAAACGTCTGGTACTGCGTCCGGACTGAATTTCATGTTTTTGCGATATCAACTTCAAATTTGGAACGCAACTTTTTTTTTGCAGTTTTAAAGTAAAACATGTTTTGCAAAGTATTATATGTGACCCTGCAGCACAAAAGCAGTGTTA
>NW_015667284.1:122449-127083 GCF_001515625.1 Sinocyclocheilus rhinocerous
ATGATGCATAAATCTCAATTTCGAAAAACTGACCCTTAAGACTGGTTTTGTGCTCCAGGGGCACAAATATCCTTAAACAGAATCACCACTTATGATCATAATCCTTCACGATATTGATATACACTAACAGTAAGAATCCTTTTTTTGAAAGAAATGAATACTTTTATTCATCAAGGATGCATTAAATTGATCAAAAGTGACAGTACAGACATTTATAATGTTAAAGAAGAGTTCTATTTCAAATAAATGCTGTTCTTTTGAACTTTCTGAAATGCTGAAAAATAAAATGTATCACAGTTTCCACAAAAATCTTGTGCAGCACGACTGTTTTCAACATTGATAATAATCAGAAATGTTTCTTGAGCAGCAAAGCAGAATGATTTCTGAAGATCATGTCACACTGAAGACTGGAGTAATGATGCTGAAAATACAGCTGCGCATCACAGAAATACATTACAGTTTAACAGATATTCACATAGAAAACAGCTCAAGCTCAAACACACACGCCACGAGAGCAGCTGCTATCAAACAATAAAGCTGACTGACTGTTAGAGTCAAACAAGGACAGCTTCTCTTAAAAACCTTCATTTCACTTCAATCACTTGTTGTTTTCCTCTTTTGTAAGTCGCTTTGGACAAAAGCATCTGCTAAATGAATAAATGTAACGTAAATGTGAAAAGAAGTCGTCAGACTGCTTTAAGAGACCAAATATCTTTACATTCACATGGTCTCAGGTCCCAAGAGTGAGCTCAGATCACACTGTGGTGAACAATACACTCTTTTATTTTATTATTATTCATTTTTAAATAATGTTATTAATTATACATATTCATTTAACAATATTTATCAAATCATTTATTAATTATTAATTTATATTTACAGTTCCTAAAAATATTTTATAAATCATGTTATTTTATAAATATATTTAATTTAATAATAATTTTAGTTAAAGTTTGTTGTGTGTTTTTGTCATTTTTAGTATTTTTATGTCAATATAGCTTTAATTAATCTTTATTTCAGATTTAGTTATTTTAGTACTTCAACTTAAACTAAATTAAAATGAAATGTTGCTGAAATAAAATAAAGTTTATATATATACATATATTATATTTTTGTATTTCAGTTTACATTTATTTTATTTAAAGTAATGATTTTTCAAATATAGTTTTAGTTTTAGTTAACTATTATAACCCTGGATGGAAATAGTTTAATAATGCAGTTCAAAGACACTGACTCTGGGCAGGTTTATCAAAATAGTCCACATTTAATAACGCACAGTTCATCTAACATGTGCTTTCAGTTCTATTATTATTAGAGATATTACATGCATGCTCAGACAGTATCTCTGTGCATGTAGAGCTATGCATTAGAACACATGCATTATTAGAGATATCACATGCATGCTCAGACAGTATCTCTAGAGCTATGCATTAGAACACATGCATTATTAGAGATATCACATGCATGCTCAGACAGTATCTCTAGAGCTATGCATTAGAACACATGCATGCTCGGGTTCTGTACTGTAATAAATGCATCAATGAAGTTAGCTTGTTTATTAACGGAGCAAATCAAACATGCATTCTCAGTGCTGTAGGTGTATTGTTTGGAGACTCTCGATCCAGGAAGAAGGAAGCGGTGACGTCACGTGCCTCTGACGCGTCAACCCTCCCTCCCTCCGCGCATGCGCAGACACGAAACGAGCTGCTCTGAAACTGAAACCTTCATTCTCATTTTTAAGAATCTTATACCTCTATGTATATAGGTCTTCATATTCCCTATCTTCATTTGCAATGCATATCGTCTCTGCTCAAAAATATCTTTTACAATATTTTCAATTTTTTTTTTTTAATCAGCAGAATTTCCAACATTGAACATTAATATAGGCCTAAAGTAAAATAACGTGTTAATGTTGCAAAATTAATCAGTTATGAAACAAACTCAGTTTCAAATTCAAATTCAAAACATTTATTATCTATCAACCAGTGATAGAAATGTGTCTTAGGTAAAAAGGCTCACATGTACACAATAATAATACACAACAATAATATTAAGACACAAGATCCTGACAAAACTGTTTGGCCTTATTCAGAATAGAAATAGCAGAAGGAATAAAATAATTACTATAAGTCTTCTTTTCTACCGACAACCTGATGGGAGTCTCTGAAAAAGGTCATTTTTACAGCACAGTTATAGGGATCTAAACGTTTAGTCTGTGGGCACCCAATCATTTTAGATGCCTGTCTGATTACTCTTGATCATTTGTTCTTGTTTTCAGCTGAAAGAAAGTTAAACCAAGAAACAATGTTAAAGGTTATAACTGATTCCACAAGTGACCGATACACTGCTGTTAAGATGTCCCGTCTTACATTAAAGCCCTTTAGACTTCTCAAAAGAGATGATCGCTGTTGAACTTTCTTATAGACACTATTTGCCTGCTGTGTAAAATATAAATGCCTGTCAATCTCAGTGCCCAAATAACCTTCCACAACACAGCTGCTTAGTCTCACTTAGATTTAACTCCTTCTTTTCTACCGACAACCTGATGGGAGTCTCTGAAAAAGGTCATTTTTACAGCACAGTTATAGGGATCTAAACGTTTAGTTTAGTAATGTTGAACTTTCTTATAGACACTATTTGCCTGCTGTGTAAAATATAAATGCCTGTCAATCTCAGTGCCCAAATAACCTTCCACAACACAGCTGCTTAGTCTCACTTAGATTTAACTCCAGCGAACTTTCTTGGAACCAGAGGACCACAGAATCAACAAATTGCCTATATGTAACCAGGGATTGCTCATCTCTCATACAAGCCACCAAGGCCATGTCATCAGCATATTTCAAAAGTGACATGCCATCGATATCACACTTGATTTCGTTCGTATATATAGAAAATAAAATAGGTGATAACACATAGCCCTGTGGAACCCCCGTATTCACAATAATACTGTTAGATTTAAAACCACTCAGTGTGACATGTTGAGATATATCTTTCAAAATGTCCTTAATCCATAGCACAAGAGTTGTATTTACTTGTAGTTTCTGGAGACATTCCAGTCATAAACCAATGCAGATGTGAAATCCATAAATAAAATCCTGACAAGTGAATTCGAAAGGTCTAAGTGTCTAGTCACTGTATCCAAGAGAGTTAAGCTGGCATTACTTAAATCAGTCTGGTCCCAATCCACTCCAGAATTATTCATATTAAACCTAGCATAAAAAGCATTCAGCGGCTCAACGAAGGAGGCAGGGTCTGGACACTGAACTTGAGTTGAAGCCTGGGCTCTTCCCATCATCATATTAAGATTCTGCCATGCCGCCTTCGTATTTCCTTTAATAAACCTCTCCTAAATCTTATCTTTATATCGAAGTTTGGCCAACCTGGTTTTATCTCGCCGTTCCTTTCTCAGTTCATTATCACGTCTTATAAAACGGAGAGTTCCGGTGCTTGATTCTGATTGGTTGAGCCACGTTCGAAGCTGTTGTAAATGACTCTACAAAGTAACATACACCTTTGTTTACGTTTGTGTGTTGCTCGGCAACCACTTTGTAGCAACCACAACTGTTTCTGAGGAACTACATTGTTTGGTGGAAGAATACTGTTTTTATTAATATCATTACACTTTATTTGCTCTGTTTTATTTTGTGAAACCTTACTACGTATATGGAATAACCGTTTTATAAAATCAATAAGCCCCGTGAAGCCGTGGTTTACAGTGAATTTATAACAGCTAAGGGGATTTTAGACTCCGCTTCGCATCGTACCTAACAACGCCCCTTAGCTGTTATAAATTCACTGTAAACCACGGCTTCACGGGGATTATTGCTTTATTTTATCACCCTCCATAAAGGCAATCTTTTTGAGGTTAATACAATGCTTCATGTCTTTAGAGACCCAAGGTTAGTTGTTTGGGTAAAGAGTAACTTTCTTAGTTGGTATCACATTATCAGCACAAAAAGACATACATGAACAGATGGAATTATTAATCATATCCAAATCGCCATCATTGCTCTGAAAAAACATCCCCCAATCGGTAAGCTCAAAAACATCTCCACAGAGTCATTGTTCCAGACCTGGATCATTTTTGATTGAGTCTTGTGTGTTTTCAGTCTTTGTCTGTATTTTGGCAACAACAGAACTACATTATGGTCTGAGAAGCCAAGAGGAGGGAGGGATTTAGAGACATAAGCACCAGGAACGTTTCCAAAACACAAGTCCAGCATTTTGTCGAGACGAGTTGGAATAGTGACATATTGCTCCATCTGTGGAAGCAAGGGTCCGACATCACAACTGTTAAAGTCTCCAAGCAAAAAGATAGGTTGATCAGCTGCTCTTGATACAGCATTATTCAACGGTTGGCATTATTATAACTGTCCGCAATACGTTCAGCTGCAAGAGTGTTATCAGGGCCAGGAACATTACTGTCATTGCTGGCAAGAATTACTGTCACTTGAGTGAACTCACACAGTAAATAATAAGGTCGAAATGACAATTTCGTAAAATTAGCAGCCCATTTATCATTTACGGCCATAAAAAAGACCGCCTCCAATTGATTTCCAGCTCAGGTTATTGTTCTCATCTGATAGTGTCAGTGCAGTCAGATCTATAATATTGAATGAATATTAAATGTTTTT
>NW_015667285.1:0-32743 GCF_001515625.1 Sinocyclocheilus rhinocerous
CAGAAATAAGGATAATGTTACTTTTTATAAGACAATGTTTATGTAATTAGACACATAATTTGTTGTTGGACATAGTAATGTACCAGATGCCTTAATCAAAACGGATCTATAGAGAATGTAACCCTGGAGCTTTCTTTGCTGAAAGGCACATAAATGGCTTATGACTCAGTCTTGATTTTTAATTGACTAATTTGATTATCAATACACATTATATGGCAGACATGTTTGAGCTCATATTGAGGCATTTGACTTGGTGCACACTAAAGTTATTTAGATCACTTCTGAAATTTAGAGGAGACAAATGTGAGCGCTCCCGAGTCTTTAGTGTAGGAGAAAAATCTGAGCACAGTGTGTGATGTTGTTGAGATCTCTTCTAAACTTTTGAGAAGATACATGTGAGAGATCCAGCGTCACTAGCTAAAGAGAAAAATCTGAGCACAGTGTTGATGAGATCTCTTATAAAACTTTAAAGGAGACAAATATGAGAAGAAGTCTGAGAAGAAGAACCCTCCAGAAGTCTGAGATCCGCTAGTGAGCGACGCCTCGTGGTACCATCACAGAGAGGCTCAAAATCACTTTCCAGAACATTCTCGTTCACCATTCCTGGCTGGTGGAACGATCTTCCCACCCCTATCCGGAATGCTGAATCCCTGATCATTTTCAAGCGACAGCTGAAAACTCATCTCTTTCAATGCTACTTGACTTAATCTTAAATAAAAAAATAAAAAAAACGTTCTCTTTATTTATTCCTTCCCTTTCTAGCTTGTACTTATTTGAACAATGCCTAAAACTATTCCTTCTCTTTCTAGCGTGTACTTATTTGAACAATGTCTAAAAATTGGTATTACAAGCACTTCCTGTATCTTTTAAGAAGAATCGCTTTATGTATCCCCCAATTGTAAGTCGCTTTGGATAAAAGCGTCTGCTAAATGTCTAAATGTAAATGTAAATGTAAATGAGACCACCAGAGACTTTAGACTAGGAGAAATGTCTGAGCACAGTGTGTGATGTTGTTGAGATCTCTTCTAAAGCTTTAAAGGAGACCATTGTGAGAGTGTTAGAGTTTTTGTCTCAGGAGACAAGTTTGAGAAGCAGGAGACTCAAGAAAAAGTTTCCATTCAATCTTAAAATAACCTCATGTCTGTCTAGGAAAAATATTTGAAATGTTAAAGAGATCTCTTTTTTAATTTTATTTTTCTTTCATCTGGTTAGCTTCAATGTCATTTATCCACACCATTTCAATCAAAGACAATACATGCATTGTCATATTTGAAGTTGTTTTATGTAAACAGTGTTTTATTGCACAATGATTTAACAGAGGAAACCATAACCTATATTTACATACCTGCAAAAATGGGCTGTACAAGACAAAATTTTAATGCTAAAAAAACACTGGTACGCTGGCATAGTGTTACATTTGTTAAAAAAGGTATTGCTCTTATACTAAACATCTTGCACTTGTTAGTACTTTCTAGTGTGTTTGGAAAATGTGGTGTATATACAAAGCTGGACATTGAAGATAAATTTAAACTGTTAACCTACACCCCCCATTTTGGGACTCACAGCTGAAAATGACCTACCTCATTTAAAATGGTAACAGTTCCTGACAACAGTGTGCTACACACACAATTTTGGTGTCTTTGGAAAGAAGACCCTTTGGGCTTTACTATCCATCATCCAGAGTTGATAATGCTCAAAAAGCAATTTTTCTATTTTTTTTAAAACAATTGTACCACACTTTTTTTCCCCCATATAAAAATACATTAAATCAGTCCTGGTGCAATCCAGAAAAGTAATGGGTTGAAAGTCACGTCTCATGAGTTTCTATTTCAAATCTGAAGAAGATACCATGAAAAATTAGATCCCTGTAGCCATTTTTCTGAGACTATGCAATTTTCAACGCTCTCTGTTAATTCCCATAATTGCCAAGACCCGATAACAAAAATCTTCGTTTTCTTGTTTGATATTTGCACTGCTAAACATTAAGCATGTCTTCGCGACCGCAAAGGAAAATAGATAAAAAAGATAATACGGATTCGGCTGTGGATGACCTAGGTTTCACGCCTGAAGCAGATACCGCACAAGTTGGCGCCTTTGCTAATTCCGAGGCTGAAACTCAACCCGACAACAGCGTAATTCTCTCGGCTATAAACAGTCTGAAGAGTGAATTTTTGTCTCAATACAAGGAGGTTCTGGCAGCAGTAAAAGAAGTTAGAGAGGATTTCTCTTCCTTTGCTGAAAGACTTACCGAAGCTGAGAGCCGAATCGGCCAGGCCGAAGACGACATTAGCGGCCTTCAAGGAAGGATTTCCAAACTTGAAAAATCCACAACGGACCTTGCCTCTGCTCTTGACTTGGCCGAATGTAGAAGCCAGCACTCTAATATTCGCATTCTGGGTCTTCCAAACGGAGTTGAGGGAAATAATCCTGTTTCGTTTTTGGAAAACTGGCTCCCTCAGTTTCTGGGTGCGGACTCTTTCCTGGCGCCGGTGATCATTGAACGGGCACACAGGTTACCCAGTGGCATTCAAGCTGGGAACACATCGTCAAGGCCAAAGACAATGATACTGAAATTTCTTAAATATGCCGACAAAGTCAGAGTGCTAAGAGCAGCTCGGGAAAGAGGTACAGTGATGTTCCAGAATCACCACATTATATTTTTTCCGGATCTATTGCCTGAGGTGTTGAAACAACGAAGGCGATTTGACGACGTGAAACGAGAACTTCGGAGGAGGAAGATTTTGCAGGATGTGATATGGGATGATTTTCTCCGCCAAGCTTCTGGTCATCAACGGAGACAGACGTCATTTCTTCAACTCCCCTGAAGAGCCCAACAAATTCATCGCGGGCTTGCAAAAGGATGCTGGGGAAGCAGAGCATGATGTCATGGAGTAGTCTGGGGACGCTAAAGTTTTTTGTCTCTTTAAGTTTTCAAAGTACTCTTTAAACTTACTACCGTGTAAGCCAGTAAGGTTGGTAATTTTGGATTTAATAGTCCACAAAGGGCTGGCTCTGATTTAGACAAAGAATGTTAAAACGGAGCTGCTAGGCTTTTATGTACATTTATTTTCCTATGGTTAAAGGGGCATAACATTTAAGATATATGAGAGCATGCGCTTGTTTTGAAAGGATTTTTTTTTTTATGTTTTAGATACAGTTTTTATTTTGTCTCTTAATTCAGCAACCTCTTAGCGTTCCTATTAAAGGACCTAGTACGTAACTAGGGTTCTAGTCATCGAAGGGATGTTCGCCATGCACTTTTGCAGTGTTAGTGCGTGTGCTGGGGGGTTATTTTGTGTTATAATGGTTCTGATGTTGGCTTATGTTTTTTTTTTTTTACCTTACTATATTATATGTATGTATACTTGCACATTTCAATTTACTGGTACCTTTTTGCTCGACCCAAACTTGGTAGAGGGCTTTCAGTGGATCAGGTCACTATAATATTTGAACTAGTAAAAATTTGTAGATTATTTAAATTTTGTTAAAAATGACAATGGATTCTAGTTTTACACTAACATCGTGGAATGTTCGGGGGCTTTGCAATCTAATTAAATTGAAACAAGTGATGAATAGGGTTAACTATCTCCATTCTAAAATATTGTTCCTGCAAGAAACACATTTACTGTCGGATGAAGTCATTAAACTACGTAGAAGATGGCCAGGCCAGGTTATAGCAGCATCATATGGTTCACATTCAGCTGTGCTGATACATAAATCAGTACCATTTCATGTATTAAAAATTATTCGTGACCCATCCGGTAGATATGTTATTATCACTGGTAGGATGCTCAATGAATATTGTAATCTTGTGAATGTTTATGGTCTAAATACAGATGAGCCAACATTTTTTCATAATCTCTTCCCCCTTAAGGGGGAAGTCGTGGCCTAATGGTTAGAGAGTCGGACTCGTAACCCAAAGATTGCGGGTTCGAGTCTCGTACCGGCAGGGATTGTAGGGTCTTCAGGGTAATTTAATAGTTGGGGGTGATCTTAATTGTACCCTAGATCCAAATTTGGACCGTTCCACAGGTACCGACGCTTCACACACACAGACTAGGAATATAATTAATCAATACATAAAGGATCTTAATTTAACAGATATCGGGAGGTTTCAAAATCCAATAAAGAAAGAATTTTCTTTCTACTCTTCATCTTTTCATACTTATTCCAGAATAGACTATTTTCTAATTTCAAAGGACCTGATTGATTGTATATCTAACTGTAAATGTAGTAGCATTGTTTTATCTGATCATGCATCATTATCACTGAAATATACTCTCAGAAATATAATTAAAAGCCCATCTAGATGGTGTCTAAACATAAAATGGTTATATAATCCTGAATTTCTTGATTTTGTAGGAAACCAAAATGATTTATTTTTGGAGTGTAATACAAATCAGACCTCCGCCTCAATAAGATGGAATCAGCTTTGCTAGTTCTAAGACAAACAGATCCACCCTTAATCATAAAATTCCAGTGTGCCGCCCGCGGTACACTGCATGCTTTGAGGGTTAATTTCGTGACATACAACAACTAAAAAAAATAAAGGTAAACAGGTCATATATCTTTGGAAAGCTGAGATTTTTGTGATTTGAATGATGTAAACATACAATCATTTTAACATACAATCAACACAGCAGGTACAATAAGTGTCTTTGTCAGACCACCAACAACCAAATAAACAATAACATAACTGAAGGAACTCACATATGAAGCCTCCTGTTAGTCCACTAATTCATAACATTCCAACAAAAATGGTGTAGTTACACTGTAAAGGGTCCAGACTATCCAATTCAGTGAAATATTTAGTCCATAACACATTTATATGTTGATAAACATCCACGGAATGTAGTAGTAGCATTTCAAATTAGCCGACGGAGCGATCAGATCTTCGGCTCATCCTAAAGTATAGCTTGTTTTCTCATATAAACAGAACAGAATCATTGACATCAAAATGGCCGCTGACCTCTGCCCTTTTGATTGACACCTTATTTGAACCAATAGCTGCGTCTAAAAGGTGTCAACAAGCAGCGATAGCCAACTAGCTTCCAGGATTAAGGACAGTAGATTGATCCAATTGCATCAGAGTTTGCAAATGACTATCGTTTCTGATAGCCAATGAGCTTCTGAAAAGATTAATATGCGGTTTTGGTGGAAGAGTTTAACATATCATGCGCAGAAGTCTGTGCGCAAAGGATTATAGTGACTTTGTGCGTCCGTGCGTAAAGAGCGTTCTCTGGGAGAGTTTACGGGTGAACGATGGTTTGAGGTTAAAAATAGCAAAGAGAACGTGAAAAACAACTTGTTTGCTCTAAGAAGTTGTTGAACAATGTGTTTGCTCGAACAATAAAAGTGTTTTTTAACGGAGAGAGCGATGTTTCATCCATTGACTCAGAAGCAGAGGAGCTGTTTTTGGATGGAGGAGACGTCACTCTCAACAAGTAAGTGTTTTATTATATTATATTAAGATTATAGTTTATGCTTCAGTTACTATGTGTCAGCAATTATTGACAGTGAATCTGGATAAGAAATTGAATAGGTCTAAGTGTAACCTGTCATTAGAGCCCAAAATTATGACTGTACATTAAAGCATTCAAGAATTGCAGCATTTTATGTGTCGTTGGTTACAAATGGTCATTTGGAGTCTCCAAGTGGCCTTTTTTGGGCAGTGCCTAGACATAAATTTAGATAAACATGTAAAACACTCATTTTCTAAGATATTGTTATCAAATTTGAAATTTGGCTTGGTAAGGCTTCATTCTGTGATCCCGTTGTATTGTCCAGCTAATAGCTCCCAGCTATAGTCATCTGCAGGCATCTGTTTACAAAAAAAAATGTAGGCGGATTCTTTTTCAGTGTGTTCAAAGTTCTATTACTCAATACCAATAAGACTTACAGTGATTCTGACTGTTGAGGAACACACCTCAGAGTGTCGCCTTTCAAAAGAGACAAAACATATGCAAACCATGCATATACTCCAAATGGTTCAAGAACAGCATGCAATTTACTTTGGGTATGCCTTTTTTAGGCGTTTTAGACAAATTTTACAGGAATTTTATTAAAATGATATAATTGGAACAAAGTATCAAAGACTTAGAAGAAGAAATCCTCAGAAAAGATACTTCTGAACCGAGACAGGAACTTTTATTACTTAAAGCAGAATTGAATGACATTTCTACTAATAAAGCTGTGGCTAATACAACTAGAAGGAACACACCTCAGAGTGTCACCTTTCAAAAGAGACAAAACATATGCAAACCATGCATATACTCCAAATGGTTCAAGAACAGCATGCAATTTACTTTGGGTATGCCTTTTTTAGGCGTTTTAGACAAATTTTACAGGAATTTTATTAAAATGATATAATTGGAACAAAGTATCAAAGACTTAGAAGAAGAAATCCTCAGAAAAGATACTTCTGAACCGAGACAGGAACTTTTATTACTTAAAGCAGAATTGAATGACATTTCTACTAATAAAGCTGTGGCTAATACAACTAGACTTAAACAAACATATTATGACCAAGGAGAAAAGGCCGGAATCCTATTGGCATGGCGTATCAAGGCTCAACAAAATGACAATGTGATTAAAGAAATATAAATTATAGATAGACTAAAGACTGTGATTAATAAGGCTTTTAGAAACTATTATGAATATCTTTATAAATCATCACCTCCAGTGAAGAGATTCAGTTACCCTCACTATCCGAGGGAAACTCTAAAGCACTGGATCAACCAATTGAAGAAGCAGACTTGATTGCAGCCATTATTTGTATGAGTAGTGGGAAAGCGCCAGGCCCTGATGGTCTACCCATAGACATCTATAAGATTTTTCACAACAAATTGAAAACCCCAATGATTGATATGTTAAATAAATCATTCAATAATGAAGAACACCCTTTCTCCATGCGTTCTGCCCTCATAACTTTAATTCTTAAACCGGGAAAAGATCCTACAAAATGTGGTTCTTACAGACACATTAGTCTTTTAAATTCAGACACTAAGATTATTGCTAAAGTTTTATCTAGTAGACTTGATGAATATTTACCATCATTGATTGATCCTGATCAAAATGGCTTTGCAAAAGGTAGACAAGCTTTTCATAATATACGCAACGTGTTAAATGTCATACACTTTAAAAAAGAAGCCCCTGATACGGCTTTACGCTCCCTAGATGCCGAAAAGGCTTTTGATAGGGTGGAGTGGGGTTATCTTTTTGATATCCTTTTCCGTTTTGGTTTCGGTCCTTGTTTTAGAAAATGGATCAAAATTTTATATTCAAATCCCATGGCAGAAATATTGACTAATAATATAATCTCTAAAGCATTTTGTCACGGTGCTACTACTGTGAGGGAGCACGGAGCGAGTAACGAGGAAACCAGGAGTACATCAACGCAGGAGACTTTATTTGCCATCAAAGGAACCAGGAAAACACACGTAGTACATGGAGACATTCACAATACTGGACAAAGGAACTCCACACAGGGACCAATATTTAAACACAGGACTTGATGAGGGGAAAACGAGAAACACCTGGAGCTGATGAAACAATAAACATAGGAAACACCTGGGACAAATAATAAACAATCAGGGAGCAGGAACAGGAAGACCAAATAGGGGCATGGAAACACATGGGGAGCGAAACACACACAAAACATGGAACAGAGTCTGACATAACTCCCCCCTCCCGGAAGGCGCGTCCTCGCGCCATACAACATCCAACGGGGAGGGGGTGGGCGCTCTGGAGGTCCCTCAGGACAGACACGGGAGGGAGCGGTACCCGATCGCGGCGCCATGGCGGATCAGGAGACTCGGGAGGCCATGGCAGATCAGGAGACTCGGGAGGCCATGGCGGATCAGGGAGCACAGAGAGCCCTGGCGGAGCCGGGAGCTCAGGAGGCCATGGCGGAGCAAACCGTTCAGGAAGCCATGGCGGAGCTGCCTCCGAGCCCCCACCCCGGCCTCTACGGCTGGAGCCTTACTGCCCCCCCCCCCAAAAAAAAACCCTTGAACCGTTCAGGAAGCCATGGCGGAGCTGCCTCCGAGCCCCCACCCCGGCCTCTACGGCTGGAGCCTTACTGCCCCCCCCCCAGAAAAAAAAGCCTTGGGGGGACTCACGGGGCTGAACTCGGGGCCTGGAGCCCTCCCTGGGCTTAATGGGGGATCATGAGCCCTCCCTGGGCTTAACGGGGATCATGAGACCTCCCTGGGCTTAACGTGGGATCATGAGCCCTCCCTGGGCTTAACGGGGGATCATGAGCCCTCCCTGGATTTAACGGGGGATCTGGAGCCCTCCCTGGGATTAACGGGGGAGCTAGAGCCCTTCCTGGGCTGGGGATCTGGAGCCCTCCCTGGGATTAACGGGGGATCTAGAGCCCTTCCTGGGCTTAACTGAGGATCTGGAGCCCTCTCTGGGCTTAACGGAAGATCTAGAGCCCTTCCTGGGCAGAACTGGGGATCCGAAGCACTTCCTGGGCTAAACTGGGAATCCGGAGCCCTCCCTGGGCTTAACGGGGGATCTGGAGCCCTCCCTGGGCTTAACGGGGGATCATGAGCCCTCCCTGGGCTTAACGGGGGATCATGA
The DNA here is from genome assembly GCF_001515625.1 of Sinocyclocheilus rhinocerous. Classification (NCBI taxonomy): domain Eukaryota; kingdom Metazoa; phylum Chordata; class Actinopteri; order Cypriniformes; family Cyprinidae; genus Sinocyclocheilus; species Sinocyclocheilus rhinocerous. The sequence goes on from NW_015667285.1 coordinate 8,587, forward strand.
GCCCTCCCTGGATTTAACTGGGGATCTGGAGCCCTCCCTGGGCTTAACGGGGGATCTGGAGCCCTCCCTGCGATTAACGGGGGATCTGGAGCCCTTCCCGGGCTTAACTGAGGATCTGGAGCCCTCTCTGGGCTTAACGGAAGATCTAGAGCCCTTCCTGGGCAGAACTGGGGATCCGAAGCACTTCCTGGGCTAAACTGGGAATCCGGAGCCCTCCCTGGGCTTAACGGGAGATCTGGAGCCCTCCCTGGGCTTAACAGGGGATCTGGAGCACTCCCTGGGCTTAACAGGGGATCTGGAGCCCTCCCTAGGATTAACGGGGGATCTGGAGCCCTCCCTGGGTTTGACTTCATAGCGGTCGGTGACCTAGGGACCAGAACCAACTGCATTCTTCTCCACAGATTCCCCTCTAGGCTCAAGGTGAAAGGTGCTGCTGGCAGGCTTGCCATTGCGGTGACCGATGGGCTTGGGTCAATGGCGGCTGGCGGGATTGAGAGAGCCGTGGCCGGCAGGTTTGACAACGGCGCGGCCGGCGGGCCTATCTTCGGAGCGGCCGGCGGGCTCGTTTTCAGAGCAGCGAAACGTGCGGCGGCTTCCATGCCGCGGGGAAAAAAATGGGAAAACAAAAACTATTAAAAAAGGCGGAAACCAAACACGGGGAAAAGGACATGTTTGGGTCCGGTATTCTGTCACGGTGCTACTACTGTGAGGGAGCACGGAACGAGGAACGAGGAAACCAGGAGTACATCAATGCAGGAGACTTTATTTGCCATCAAAGGAACCAGGAAAACACACGTAGTACATGGAAACATTCACAATACCGGACAAAGGAACTCCACACAGGGACCACTATTTAAACACAGGACTTGATGAGGGGAAAACGAGAAACACCTGGAGCTGATGAAACAATAAACATAGGAAACACCTGGGACAAATAATAAACAATCAGGGAGCAGGGACAGGAAGACCAAATAGGGGCATGGAAACACATGGGGAGCGAAACACACAAAACATGGAACAGAGTCTGACACATTTCAGCTTTCACGAAGCACGCGCCAGGGATGCCCCCTGTCACCGCTCCTTTTTACATTAGCTATTGAACCTTTGGCTAATGCAGTACGTAGAAATAAAGGTATATCAGGGATTACAATTGATGGTCTTGAAAATAAATTAGCTTTATGATATGGCCTCCAGCAATTATAACTACATAACTAAGTTAATCACTGAGTCAATTAATAAATGGTCACTTTTACCAGTATCTCAGATTAGACGTATCAATATATTAAAAATGAATGTACTCCCCAAGTTCTTGTATATATTTCAGTCAATTCCCCTGCCTCCACCACAGAATTTTTTCAGTAATATGAGGAAGCTTTTTTCCAATTTCATTTGGGCAAATCGACGTCCCAGATTGAGGCTCTCTCTTTTATATTTACCATATGAACGGGGAGGGTTGCAGTTGCCTAATCTTAAATGTTACTACTGGGCAGCTCAACTAAGAGCAGTAATGTTTTGGTTCACAAATGAAAATTCTATCCCTTGGGTACGGACTGAGGCCTGTACATCCGGGCAACTGCCCTTGAATCTGTATTTGTACTCAGCACCCCTGCCCAAATTGAAAAAGCCACTTCTAATCCCTTTGTTAAAAATACTATTGCGGTATGGTATGAAGTCTTGAAACATTTTGGAGAGGTTCCACAGTAATCACAATTTAACCCTATTTGGGGTAACGCTAACTTTACACCTGGGACACATGATGCTGGATTTAAAATTTGGTCATCAAAAGGTTTGAGTAAGGTAAGAGATTTATTTAATAATGAAACTATGCTCAGTTTTCAGGAATTAAGACAAAAGTTTGATTTACCTAAAACACTTTTTTTTTTTTTTTAAATATCTTCAAATTAGGAATTTTATTAATAAGACACAACATCATTCTCCTCTCTTGCCAGATCTGTCTCCTTTAGAAAAAAATACTTTAAACCACTTCAATGGGGTAGGCACATTTCTTTATTTTATAGACTAATCTCTACTAATTGCAAGGAAAATACAGAAAATAAACGTTTGGCATGGTGTCAAGATATAAGCGAGATTATAACAGAAGATTAATGGCAGAGTATCTGTCTAAAGACCAAACCCAGACAATTAATACGAGGTTCAAACTTCTGCAATATAAATGGATTATGAGATTATACATAACTCCGGAATTACTACACAAATTTAATCCCAACATTCCAGATCAATGTATAAAATGCGATCAAGAGATAGGAACTTTATATCATTGTTTATGGAAGTGTCCCCAAGTTGAACGTTTTTGGGAAAAAGTTTTAAACTTTTTATCCATGGTATTGAAACAAAATATTCCCAAATGTCCTAAACTATGTATACTAAATATTTTCCCTGTAACGTGCACTTTTACTAGCTCTGATAAGAAATAGTTGATATTCGTTTTTTTACAAGCAAAACTTATAGTGGCTTGTCATTGGAAAAACACAGAAAGCCCTCATTTTAAACAATGGTTACAAGAATTATCTCATTGCTTGGCTTTGGAAAAACTGACATATATTGTTAAGGGAAAACCTGAAAAGTTTTTCAAAGTATGGAATCCCTTTATAGGATTCTTGAAGGAAGCTGATCCAAATCTATTTTCTGTGTAACTTGGCATATCATGCATCACCTCATATTAATGTACCATTGTTTTGACACCTTTATATTGTATGTGTATGTGCATGTATTTATATATATTTCTTTATATATAATGTATTATATATAAAGAAATATATAATGTATAATGTATGTATTATACATTATAATGTATGTATTTATATTTATTCCCCCCCAATCTTCTCTCCCTTTTTTTAAATAATTTTTCTTATTACATGTTTAAGTTTCTAAAATCAATAAAGACAGTGTTTAAAAAAAGAAACTATGTATGCCAAGTACATACTGTGATTGCTAGACATACAGATTTCACACTGATAGCTGCTCATACAGTCAGTAATCACACGCTGATGTGCGGTCATACAGATGGTAATCATGCAGCTACAGCCACATTCCCACAAAACACACACACACATAAATGAAAAATGTTGACAGATCGCTAAGTTACGCCCCCATCAGATGACAGGTGCGTCACAGCGTGCGTCATGAGCCGTCAAGAGAGAGTGTCAGAGTTCAAATAAACAATATTCTGCGTATCTTTGACTTTTTTTTTAGTGGATGGTCTCATTCTGTTTGTGACACTGTATACTACAAAACCGTTGCTTTTTACTACCAAGATGCAGTTTTTTGAGCGTAAGTTATTCCATAACGGATACAAACAATAACTGTCCCCGAAGAAATGAGACGTAAACAAAGGAATTAACATCCATATTACAAAGTTGTTGCTTCGTTGGACTAAAAGTGCTCTATGGGATAGGATGCATTTATGACTCGTTATTACGATGAATCTGGTACGTACTGCGTTTTGATTATGCATGTTTTGATGTGTACTGCTTACACAAATTTAGCAAATACATTCTTTATAAGCTTTCCATTGAAAAACAGTGATCTATCGTCGATGCGTGAGGCTTAGACCTTTAGAATGATATATAGTTTGACAAGATTAATTATGTCCCTTTTCATTTAATCTATTCGTAAACATTGACACGTGCAAACAAAGAGCGTTCAGTGCGCCGGCGTCCAGGTGCGGGTTAACAGGTTAAAATCACTGAAGCTGTTTACACTGTGAAATGAATATCTTACTCACATTCGCACGCACATCTGCACTTTGTTGTTTCTGATGAGAGAGCAGAATTTAGTCGGCGAACACGTTTCAGCGATGACTCATCTGATCACCTCTGATTGGCCATTGCGTTCATAAGCTCAACAGAATCATGTGTGATTGGTTTTAATGCGCAGCACTGTAAAAACGTGTCTGTCTCTGGCTCTGCGCCAGTCAGCGAACGCAGATTTGAATTTAGCAGCTGGTGATGAATCTATTCGTAAACATTGACACGTACAAACAAAGAGCGTTCAGTACGCCGGCGTCCAGGTGCGGGTTAACAGGTTAAACATTTAAACTAATAACCCTTGATATTCTGAAATGTTTAATGCTATTTAAATTATAGTTTTAGTATTTACAATATTAGTAAAAGTTTAACGTTTCTCTGTCCTACTGTCCTGACCATTAAAGGTGAAAAACCCCATTGCAATCTAAAAAGCAACCTCTGAGTAGTAGAACCTTTTTATAATGGAGTCTTACAAGAGATTACAGCAAGACAATAAAGAGATCTCCCATGTTTCTCACACGTTTCTCTCCCATTGTCATTTTTTCAGAACTTTCTCATTTCTCAATTGTGTCTACTTTTATTTCTCCTAAGGATTTTTAGGAGAAATATCTGAGACACTGTTGAGACTAAAATGAGAAATACATGAGAATCACAACTAACTCTCCTGAGGTTAGAAAGAGCAACCACTGAGCAATAAAATATTCCTATGATGGAGTCTTGATAGAGATTGAAGCAAGACAATAAAGAGATATTCTATGTTTCTTCCACCACATTCTCAGTTTTGACTCTTTTTTTCTCAAATATTTCTCATGTCTCATTTGTATCTACTTCAATTTCTCCTAAGGAATTTTAGGAGAAACATCTGAAATGCTGTTGGTACTAAAATGAGAGATACATGAGAATCTCATCTAAGTCTCCTGAGCTTAGGAAAAGCAACCACTGAGCAATAAATTTTTCCCATGGGTAAGTAAAGAGGAAACAAAAATAGACAATGACCCCAAGACCATACTAAAGGAATATGCAGACTTTTTCCTGGGCATTGGAGAATTCGCCGGAGAATGCACACTCCGGGTCAACTTACACGCAACGCCAGTGGTCTACCCTCCACGCAGAATCCCCATCGCACTACGAGCCCGGCTAAAAGAGGAGTTTGACAGAATGGAGAACAACAACATCATTGTCAAGGTAACCAAACCGACTGAATGGGTTAATGCCCTAGCGGTAGTCGAGAAACCCAAAAGCCAAAAACTACGAGTGTGTCTAGACCGCAGAGACCTCAACAAGGCTATCCAGTGGCCCCACTATCCGCTTCCCACACTCAAAGAGGTCACCACAAAGCTCACGGGAGCCCGATACTTCAGTGTCCTAGACGCCAGGTCAGGTCACTGGGCCATTAAGCTAAGCACAGAATCATCAATGTTAACCACATTTAATACACCTTTTGGCAGGTATAGGTTCCTCCGACTGCCCTTCAACGGGCACAGGATGAATTCCAGAGGCGTGTGAATGAAACGTACGAAGGCCTCGAAGGTGTTGCTGCCATAGTTGACGACATCCTTGTATTCGGAACATGACACTAACCTGAGAGCTATGCTACAACGCACGAGAGCGAGAGGACTAAAACTGAACCCCGACAAATGCCGTATTGGAATCCAAGAGGTCAGCTATTTTGGCCACAGGCTCTCATGTGAAGGCATTAGTCCAGACCCACAAAAGGTAAAAGCCATACAAGAGATGCAGCCACCACAGTCCAAGTCTGAGTTAGAGACCATGCTCGGCATGATAAATGGCTTGGCCAGATTCACACCGCATCTTTCAGAGGTAAACGCACCACTCAGACAGCTGTTAAAACAAGATTGTGAGTTCACATGGGATGCTGCCCACGACAGAGCATTCAAGCAGATCAAAGAACTGATCACAAATCATCCAGTATTGACATACTTTGACCCACAGAAGGAACTCACATTGCAAGCTGATGCTTCAAAGAGTGTTTTAGGTGCAGTCCTACTCCAACACGCCAAACCTGTCGCCTACACATCCAAATCACTTAACAGTACGGAACAGAATTACGCCCAAATAAAGAAGGAGCTGTACGCTGTGTTGTTCGGGTGTAAGCGTTTCCATGAGTACATGAACGGCAGAAAAGTAACTGTGGAATCAGACCACAAGCCACTGGAGACGATACTCAAGAAGCCTCTCGCTTCAGCCCCTCCTCGTCTCCAGAGGATGATACTCCAACTCCAAAAATACGATATTCACATCCTCCACAAACCTGGGAAACAGATACCAGTGGCCGACACTCTGTCACGTAAAGCTATTGAATATCATGGCAACAGCCTAAGCGAAGGCATGGATGCACAGGTACACACCCTGATAACCAACATCCAAGTAAGTGACAACAAACTGAGAGAAATAAAAGCGGCCACAACACAGGACACCCAGCTTATGGCACTGAAGCAATAATGGCATAATGTTCAAAGGAGAGAAAATCATAGTCCCCCAGAGCTTATGAAAGGACATGCTAGACCGCATCCACATGGGACATATGGGTGAGGAAAAATGCAAGCACAGAGCTTGAGATCTTTTGTTCTGGCCATGAATGGGACAGCAGATTGAAACAATGGTGGGACAATTTGCCAAGAACGACGCAGTGCCAACACCAAAGAACCCTTACTGTCACACACTATTCCTGAAAGACCATGGCAAGTGGTAGGAACCGACCTGTTCAGATGGAATGAACAGAACTACATCGTCATAGTGGACTATTACATTCGATACTTTGAGATGGAAAGGCTTCATAGTTGCACTGCATCAGCTGTCATCACCAAACTCAAAGCAGCATTTGCGTGCCATGGCATACCTGAGCGCGTCATCAGCGACAACGGCCCTTGTTACGGCGCAGAGGAGTTTCACAGATTTTCAGTGGCATGGAATTTCAAGCATGTCACCACAAAGCCCAAGATACCCTCAAAGCAACGGCCTAGCAGAGAAAACTGTTCAAACTGCAAAGCACATTCTAGGAAAAGCAAAAGCCGATGACAAAGACTACTATCTTGGACTATTAGAATACCGGAACACACCTGTGGATAACCTAAAGACCCCAGCCCAACTCTTGATGAGCTGCAGGCTACAATCAATTCTTCCCATAACTGCTGCACAACTGTAACCTCAAGTCACCCCCCAGCATGTACTCCGGAACCAGAGAGGAGCATGTCAACACCGACAGCAAGTATACTACAACAGGTCTGCCAAAGCTCTACCCATCTCGAACAGAACCGAAAACATTATTATAAGATGACCGTTGTGAATCGGGCTAAAGTAAGGCGATAGTTTCGAACACTGTTTCAAATATTGATTTTGGATCATTTTTAACCAAAAAAAGTTACGGACTGCAGCTTTAAGTACCAGATATAGGTGTCATGCCATAAAATATTTTTAATACGACTGACTTTGTATTTAATGTGAATTTAATAACAATAATGTAAGTTACTATAACATTTTCATTTTACAGAGAGCAAAGAACATTTACATTATCAAAGAACATTTTCACTTCAGTCTAGCCAGATGCACTCTCAAAAACTCCCATTTAAACCACTGAAGCTGTTTACACTGTGAAATTAATATATCTTACATTAGTACGCACATATTCACTTTGTTGTTTATAATTCAGTCAGCGAGCAAGTGAACAAAACAGACTCATCTGAACGTCTCGGATTAGCCATTGCATAAGCTCAACAGAATCGTGTGTGATTGGTTATAATGCAGCGCTGTACAAACGCGTCTGTCTCTGGCTCAGTGCCAGCCAAAGCGCAAACGCATATTTGAATTTAGCAGCTGATGCTGTGAACGGACTGAACGATCTAATAACACCGGTGTGATTATATCAAATATAACAAATATTATTCTGCTATTTTTTTGTCTTTTGGAAGCTGCATTTAAAATCCACTTGGCTCAGAAATCTGAGGGGGCATGTGCACGTCAAAAAGCTGAGGGCACAGGACAGGCGCTGTTTGGATGAGCATGATGCTTGTATGTTCAATGCATAGCGTGTGTGTTTCACTAGCTCCGTTCCCATGGGCACCTTTTGTTTGACCTAATTCTGGATATTTCCAGCCTAAGATGTTGTAACGGTGGCGGCACCCAGGTAAACAGTTTTAGTCAAAAAATAATTTTACCAACTCAAAATGTTTGGGTGCCAGACAGGAATAAGCCTGTCAAAAGTAGTTAAACCCAGATAGCCGTTCAAAGCCACCCATTACATACAAAATCACAGCAGAGAATATAATGCAAAGTAGGAAATAAATTCACAGGGGAAATAAGTTTCCAGTTCAGTTGATCATATGTATTTTTCACAAGAGAGAAAAAACAACAATAATAAAAAAAACAAAGAATTAGTTCACAAGAATGTGAACATACATTGCACATCCATCAGTCAAAAAACAAACTATACAATAAATCGCTAGTATTGCGAGACTCCAGTCTAAATCTGCATTCACCTCAGCAGTTTCAATAGTCCCGTTCTCAGTTACAATTCAAAACCAACAAAAAAGGAGGGAAAAAACAAAGGAATACAAACAAGATTAATTCCAGTCGCCTAGACCATTAGACAAATTAATATATTAAGATGGAAAAGAAAATACTCACATAAGGGAGTTGTATGGTACGGTATGCGTGGGCGAATGTAGTGTGGGTGAACTTTGGGTGAGTGCTGGTGTGTGTTACGGAAAGCCATGAGCCATCCGACCGGCCGCTCATGAACTTGGGAAAACAGTTTTTCAAACAGCAAATGGAGGTGGATTTTCTCCAAGGAAAAGAAGGCATCCAAGTAAAGACACTTCCCTTCAGCTCCTGAAACATCACACGCCTCTGCGCTGGTCCTGCAGCTTGGATAACGATCTCTTTAAAACCCTTCGGCTCCCGCTCCAGCATTACACAGTGCGTGAGTGTGCGCTCAGCTGAAACCGGTAAACTTTCACTCTAGACACTTGCGACTTCTTCCTTCTTCACTCTCCACTAACCCGCCATCTTTTGATTCTGTTCCACTACATATATATATATAGCCACATCACTTCCTTCCCAAATTAGACTCCCGTTCCTATTCGCTGGCGGTCATGACAATTGTTTTGGTTTCATTTTCCCAGTTACGCCTTTTCCCGTTCCACCACACTCTCCCCCCTGGAGAAAACAACCCATGGTTGTTAAAAGAGGATAGTGAGCTTAAAATCCTAGAAACTCGTCATCTTCACTGAGGGATTCCTGGAAGATTTCAAGGAGTTTCTGTTTTTCTTGGGTGTCTATCTCTTCTGCAGTGGGGAAACAGGGTTTTAAATTGCACACGTGGACAGTGCGGACATCTACCCCAGTAGCCTCCACCGCTACCCTGTAGTTCAACGGACCCAATTTCATGATCACCCGGTAAGGTCCTTTCCACTTTGGGGCTAGTTTGGCACTGAAGTGGTGAAGTGCACTTGACTGGGGAAAATTTCTTACCCATACCCGGTCTCTCTCTTTAAATGAACTCTCTCTTCTCTTTTTGTTGTAGCTTCTAAGTTGTCTCGCTTGGCTTTTTCTGCAGCACTCTTTTGCTCTTGATTGCAACTGAGATAAATGTTCAACAGTGTGTAGTTCTGCTGGGGACATTCCAATGGTTTCCTGTACAGCTGAATTGATGGCAAACCTTAGCTCTGGAAGGTACTGGTCCCATTTTTTGTGGTTATCCTCAACATGTGTTGCAATCATTTGCTTTAAGGTACGGTTTATTCGTTCTGTCATGTTGGTTTGGGGATGATATGCTGTTGTTGTTTTCTGAGTTAACCTCCATTTTGTACATATCTCTTTGAATACAGCTGAAACAAACTGCGTACCTTGGTTGGACAGAATGAAATCAGGAAACCCCCCACCGGGTGAGAATTTCCTTCCTGAGAAGAGATGTGACAGTCTGTGCAGTGGCTTTCCGTATGGGAAACAATTCAACCCATTGTGAAAAGTAATCTACGAAAACTAGAAGATATTCATGTTGGTGAGTGCTGCGGGGCAGAGGTCCCATGATGTCTACTCCTAGCATTTCATTTGGTCGTGAGGTGGTGACTTGTTGAAGTTTTCCAGCAGTGGAAAATCTCAGTATCAGCAATCTCAGTATCTTTGTGTTGTTCCTCCCAGATGACAGCTGCAGTAACTGGAAGTTCTGGGTCTTCCTTCTGGGTGGAGTAAAGACTGCATTCAGGTCTGGAGTGCATCCGTGAAAGAGCATCAGGAGCCATGTTGAGTTTTCCTTTGCGGTATTCAACCACAAAATCAAATTTCTGCAGACGGAGAGCCCATCGAACCAGTCGGTTGGTAGTCTTGGTGGAACTCATCACCCACTGTAAAGTTGAATGGTCAGTAACAACGGTAAATAGTTTGGGTTCAAGATAATGTTGCCATTTTTCCAATGCCCAAACTACTGCCAAACATTCCTTTTCGGTCACAGAATAATTGATTTCTGCTTTGTTTAAGGTTCTACTTCCATATGCGATTACCTCCTCTCGGCCGCTGTCTTTCCTTTGGGCCAAGACGGCACCCAGTCCAGTGTCGCTGGCATCAGTATAGACCACAAATGATCGATGCAGCTCAGGATGACCTAGTATGGGAGGAGAGATTAGATCGGCTTTCAGCTGGTCAAAGGCTTTTTGACATTGAGTTGACCACTGAAAGGAGCGTCCTTTTTTCTTCAGGGCATTGATAGGCTCAGCTATTTGAAAGAAGTTTGACACAAACCTGTCGTACCATCCAGCAAGTTCCAGAAAACGCTGAACTTCTTTCAGGTTGCTGGGCACGGGGTAAGAATGTATGGCTTCCACTTTACTTGGGTCTGCTGAAATGCCTTTAATGTTCACCACATGACCAAGAAATGTCAGTTCCTCAAGACATAATTTACTTTTTTTCAGATTGATGGTTAAACCAGCGGTTTGTAATCTGGAAAGAACAGTTTGGAGATCCTGGAAATGCTGGTTCAGAGATGGTGAGTATATAATAATATCATCAACATATACAAAGCATATATTTCCTCTCAATTCTCCAAGGACAGTTTCCATCAGCCTCTGAAATGTTGCAGGAGCATTTTTTCAATCCAAAAGGCATTACATTAAACTGGTACAACCCAGAGGAAGTGATAAAGGCGGTCTTAGACTTGCTCAAAGGGTCCATTGTTACCTGCCAGTAACCACTGTTCAAATCAATAGTGGAAAAGATGACTGCTCCTGAGAGAGACTCTAAGATCTCTGTGATGTTGGGTAAAGGATATGCATCTGACGGCATTTACCTTACGGTAATCGGCACAGAATCTTAAGTTCCCATCCTTTTTTGGGACTAAAACCACAGGTGAGGCCCAGGCAGAGTAAGATGGTTCTACTATACCATTTTCCATCATTTCCTTTAATTGTTCTTTTACAACCGCTTGTTTTTCCGGAGTCAATCGATATGGACGTTGCTTTATGGGTACTGGATGAGTGGAGTAAATACAATGTTGGAGAACAGTTGTCTTTCCAAGCTGAAGAGTGCAGACTTTTGGGTTGGATTGTAGTAGGTGAAGTAATTGTTGCTTCCCTTCCAGCGTTAAGGTGAGCTTCTGTGACTGCCTTCTCTTTCAGGTTGTGATACTGATGGTGTAAATTGTAATGGAGGAATAGAGCGGAGTAGTGAAAGTGACTGGTTTGAGCGTTGGGTTTGTGGATTCTTTTTCAGATGTTGGGGTCTTTCATTGGGAACGCTGGCACGTCCGGGTTGAAAAGGATACTCGTCACCGAGTTTTGACTTGAATGCATATTTTTGGTCAGCTACATTTATCTGTAGACCGCTGGAAAAGATGAAGTCCAGGCCCAAGACTACGGAGTAAGCCAGGGCTTTGGAGGCGAGAATGGCAGCCTGAGTGAGAAAGTCTTTGTTGTGAAGTGTGATCTGAACATCTGTCCATCCTACAGGCACTTCGGCTTCTCCATTGGCCAAATAGAGTGGGCCAAAAGTCCAGGGATGGAGGTGGGCAAGGGAATCAATTTCCTTCCACAAGCTCTCATGGAGAAGAATATAACTTGCTCCCGTATCCACGATGGCTTTTCCCCTCCAAGCTCCAATCGAAATGGGTACAACTAACTGTTGAGGTATGGCAACATGCTTAGAGGCAGACTTGCTGAAGGACTTTGAAGGAGGTGTAATAGACAGAGCATTGTTAGACGGTGGTACTCCTTGCCTTTGAGTTTGGAAGGAACGCTTATTTCCAGCAGAAGATTGCTGACTGGACGACAGGGTTGACTGCGGGGAAGAATAGAGTGGACAGTGACCTGGTGGGTGCTGACCTTTGCATCTCCAACACTGGACTTTAGGTCTTTCAGCAAGTCGATTGGAGGTGGGTCTTTGTGGTGATGGTTGAGTCATGCGTCCTTCATAGTGTAACTGCTGAACATAGTCTTTCTCCAGCTGAAAACCCAGTTTTACCAACTCATCCACAGTATTTACTCTGCTACGAAGTTGGCTGGCTAGGTAAGGCTTGATGTTTTTGAGAATAACTTTCTCTAGCTCACTCTCTGTTAGGGTGGGCTTCCACCGTTTGCACAGTGCTCGGTATGTGAAAGCAAAGTCTCTGATCGACTCTTTTTCTCCCTGTGTTCTAGTTCGGACTCGCTCTGCCAGCTCATCTTCATAGTCCTCAGAGAGGAAGGATGAGATGAAAGCCGTTTCAAACTCGTTCCAAGTGGTAATAGAAGATCGAACAACTTCCCACCAGTCGCGTGCTGTGCCGTATAGGCAGTGGTGGAGGTAATGAATTACAACTACTCACGTTACTGTAATTAAGTAGTTTTGTCGTGTACTTGTACTTTTTTGAGTATATTTTTAAAGATGTACTTTTATTTGTACTTAAGTACAAATTAAGCAAAATAATCTACTTTGTTACTTTTAAATCATAGTTCGTTATTGAGTACGCCCACAATTTGAATTGATATTCAAACCTTTGACGGCACTTCAGTAGCCAATAAAGATATCCGATCATAAAGAGACCAATAACAGCCCTGATATCTGAAGCGGGAAAAGCCGCTGCTGCAGCAGGTGAAGAGCTGATCAGACCGTGAAGGAGCTCAGCGTAATTTATGGACTCAAAGTTTTGAGAAACAAACTACATGGTAGTGTTATCATAAATATCTATATTTTGATACCGATACTGAAATATCTGACACGGTTCCAATACTCATTTTCCACAGTATCTACCGAATATACACCGATACAAGCTGCGTCTCTCTCTCCTCCCCAACAGTGAGTTTGACACGCATCCGCCTCCTGTTGATTACAGAGTCTGAATGTCCGCACGGGATTGCAGGTATTCCGCACAATTTTAATCATTCGCAAATGTGGCGAGCGCTTTATTGTAACATGAGAACACAGTCATGTCATTTTTTGTTAATTATATTCAGTTTGAAATCAAGGTTCCTGCTGTAAGCTTTTGCAACAAAGTTACCTTATTTTAAAGACACAAATACACAGAATGAGCAAATTTTTAAGATTGAGATATTTGTAATGGTAATTGATCAATATTTTTATATATGTAAATAAAAGCCTATATTAAAATCTGTTCATCATATAAAGCCAATGTGTCAGTGCACATTACTAGTCTTGTTGTGAACAATTGAACCATGCAAGTCAATACACTGGAAAAAAAATGGTCTGCCGTCGTAATCTTTAACCAAAAACTATAAATTGGCTTCCGCTCTGGAATGGCGTTCTGGCTCTGATGACGTCAGTTTGACGGCTTGGGGAGAATCCTCTTGTTAAGTCATGATGTAAGGACTGCTGTTACCGCGTCCACGCTCATTTCACTTGAGAATACTACAGTATCTCAACATCCATTTAAATGGCTGTTGAGATAGTAGTATTCAAGCACTATTTAATTAATATTACGTATTTAAGCTGAGCATTTAAAAATTTGCTGTGCTCACAGTGTCTCAGACACTAATATTTTAGCTGAATCACTGTCAGGCCACCTGGGATTTCAGTAAGGAGATAAAGGTTAGGGTTATAATTTTTCAGTATTACATGGCATTGTGTATATTAGCACAGTTTGTTGTTTTCTTGGGGCGTCTGACAGAGCGTTAGGACCCACAAGCGGTGAAGCGTGATGTCAGAAGTAACAAGCAGATATTCTTAACCACTGCTATCCAACCGTGAATCTGCTATGAGCAAGAGGACGAGAGGAGGTGCACCACAATAAAACCCCGCCCTTTATTCAATATTTCATTTCACTTGGAAATACATCACAACACTGAAGTCAGTTGCAACTTCCGGTTCACGGGTACTTTAATATTGATATTTTTCAAGGTATTGAAGTTAGAAATTCCTGTCTCTACTTCCTCCACAAACTGAGAAGAGCCAGAGCCCCGGCCCCCATCATGTGCACCTTCTACAAAGGCACCATCGAGAGCATTCTGACTAGCTGCATCACTGTGCGGTATGGCGCTTGCAACGCGTCCTGTCGCAAGACACTTCAACGCATAGTGAGAGCAGCTGAGAAGATCGTTGGTGCCTCTCTCCCCTCCCTCCAAGACATTTACAACACCCGTCTCACCCGCAAAGCCCTCTGCATTGCAGGTGATCCCACCCACCCGACACACAGCTTCTTCAGTCTGCTGCCATCAGGGAGGAGACTGCGGAGTCTCCAGGCCAGGACCAGCAGACTGAAGGACAGCTTCATCCATCAGGCTGTGAGGAAGCTGAACTCCCTCCGGACCTTGCCCCTCTTGCTATCCTGTCCAAGGTTTGCTGATAGCTAGTTTCCATTTTTGCAGCCAGTGTTGCAAGCTTTGCATGGTGCAGGGTAATGAATTTTTCAGATTCTTGGGTGAGTTGTTTCACAGCTTTCTCTTGCCATTTCAGACAGTCAAATAAATGATCCCAGTTTCCTTGTACATGGGCAGTAAGCTGATAAATGTCCTTTATCGAAGGACGTCGAAGGTGAAGGAGGGGTAGTGGCCATGTTTGTAGTGTGTATGTAATTCTGTGGACAATATAAAATGTTGGGCAAATAAAATTAAAAAAGGAAATTCTGGAATGTATGTGTTGGTCTTTTGGGGCAATTAGGGGCACCAGGAAAATAACAAAAAAAAAATAACAGACTACAATATATGTCCAAAATTTACAAGAGGTTTACAATTTTCCCAGCTCAAACATTTTTATCAAAGTTTAACCCAATAACACTTAATCACATCTACATTTTCCTAATTAACTCTCAATTACACAACAAACAGAATTACACAATTTCTTTTCCACAAGCTCTTTTGCAAGAAAAACAGTTCAAAATTCACATAAAGACAATCATTCAAGTGATTTTTTTTTTCTCTTCAGTTCAAATCAAGTTTATATATATATATATATATATATATACAGTGGGTACGGATACTGAGGAAAGGGTCTGAATACTTAGGACCATGTGATTATTTCAGTTTTTCTTTTTTAATAAATCTGCAAAGATGTCAACAATTCTGTGTTTTTCTGTCAATATGGGGTGCTGTGTGTACATTAATGAGGAAAAAAAATTAACTTAAATGATTTTAGCAAATGGCTGCAATATAACAAAGAGTGAAAAATTTAAGGGGGTCTGAATACTTTCCGTACCCACTGTATATATATATATATATATACAGTTCAAGTCCCTGTTCGGGCGCCATTTCTGTAACAGTGGCGGCACCCAGGTAAACAGTTTTAGCCACAACGTGTGATTAATCCGTATCTAAAGCCGTGTCTACACCAAGAGAACCCATTTTAATCAGTTGATGTGGTGACTGTCCACATGGGAAGTGGCACGAGGTGACAAATCTTCTACAGTAACTGATGCCTCCTTCTATTCCGAATCTTGGAAACATGCGTTGTATGCGTTAAAAGTGAAACCTAAAAAAAACAGCACGCATAAGAAAGCGATTGCATGCTTTCGCGAGCTTCAGCAAATGCACGCACACCCTCTCCTAATGGGTTGTCAGATGCCGCAGAAAGTATTTGGGTTGTTATGACGATGAAGTGTGAGCACAGAGTCGTTTCAGCCCTGATCTTGCGAGATCGCGGGTGGAGCTATATTCAGCTTGGCCGTGCCACTCTAATATGCATGTTATTGTGTGTGGAGAGTCTCGTTGGGTCTGGAAATATTTAATTACTCTGTGGAGAGATGCTCGTGAGCTTTCTCTCCCAGGGTGCACATTTCAGCACATATAGTGGTTATGGGGAATGTTCCTTCCTGTGTTGGGCCGGATGGGTTTAGGAGTGGGCTGCCTCCCCAGGCTTCTGGGTATTTTTAAGTGGGCGGTCCCTCTGAATCCCGCTTAGTAAGTTTGAGCTGAGTAGAATGCTCCCCCTCTTCAAGCTGGAATATAGCGATCTGAGGGCAGCTATGTTGTAGAGTGGCTTCTATAACTAGGATGGGTTCCCCCTTGGCACAAGCTCTCTCAAGTAAGCATTGAAGTCTTGTCTAGGAATCTGCTATTCGAGGATAGCTGTGTTCCAGCTCGGAGACTGCTCCCCTTTTGGGGTTTTTAAGTAGTGGTCTCCTTGAGCCCCTTGCCTAGACTGTGCTGTCTCCCCTTCTGGGCCTTAAGTAGATGGCCCACTCTGTGGTCTGGGCAAACTTCAGCCTTATCTGAGGGAACTGCTATTTGAGGATAGCTGTGTCCAGCCCTCTAGTGTTATGGCCACTGCTTACATCAGGCTTTGATCTTGGACTAATGATGTTCATATGTTCGCACTTCAGAGAATCATTTACTGATGGTCCGGATCTCCCTCTTGTGAGCTCCTGGTCGATAACACAGTGCTTCGCTAGCCTACTGTGGGACTGACACTGATTGGGGACCTCCTTAATTTAGTCATCTGAGAGTGGTTATATTCCAGCCATTGTTATGGCCGGACAGGCTTACTTAATACAGCTATCTGAGGCTAGCTGTGTTTTAACTGGCAAGTTGCGGTGAGCCCTCTCCTGGAAACATAGCTATCTGAGGATAGCTATGTGCTAGCTGTTCCCCTTTCCTAGAGCCTAGATATCTGAGGATAGCTCAGTGATTGCTCCACTGCTTAGGGTTTTAAGTAGCGGTCTCCTTGAGTCCTTACCTAGACAGTGCTGTCTCCCTTCCTTGGGTTGTAAATAGACAGCCCACTCTCTGTGGTCTGGGTAGTCTCAGTCAGTCCCCCTTTTGGTAGCCCCTTCCTAGGTACATTGCTATCTGAGGATATCTATGTGCTAGCTCAGTGACTGCTCCCCTTCTTAGGGTCTTTAAGTAGCGGTCTCCTAGGGTTGTAAGTAGATAGCCCACTCTCTGTGGTCTGGGCAGCTTTGCAGGAAGGCCTTACCTGGCTATCTGGGCTAGCTGTGTATTGTTCATTCTAAAATGGTCTACGAGCCTTCATAAGACCCTTGGTATATCCCCTTCTTAGGGTCTTTAAGTAGCGGTCTCCTAGGGTTGTAAGTAGATAGCCCACTCTCTGTGGTCTGGGCAGCTTTGCAGGAAGGCCTTACCTGGCTATCTGGGCTAGCTGTTTATTGTTCATTCTAAAATGATCTACGAGCCTTCATAAGACCATTAGGATATAGCTATCTGAGGATTGCTGTGCTCTAGCTGAGCAGCTACTCTCCTTAATTTAAGTAGCGATATCTTTGAGCTCCCCCAGAGGCTTTATAGTTTAGCCTCTTCAGTGGTCTTGTGTATCCAGGCTAGTATTGCTCACATAGCATAGCTATCTGAGGATAGCTGTGTTCTTAACTTGGGTGGGATGTTCCCCTTTATCTAAATTGGGTTACCCCATTCTGCCAGGTTTTGTGAACGGCCTGAGGCATCAGTGGCTTGGCCCCTTTCTGAGGAAAGGCTTGGTGTATGTCTGTCACTTCCTTGGTCTCTCACCAGGTGGACAGGTATGCACCTTGGCATGGCATAGTTGGCATTTCGTTCCTCGTTGTGTCCACTAGAGGACACAGTGTGGAGTTCCCTAGAAGGGGAACATCTCGGGTTACGCATGTAACTATGGTTCCCCGAGAGGGAATGAGACATTGCGTCCCCTCGCCATGCCTTCGGCCTGCCTGTTTACGTCTCCTTCAGACAACTAAGTTGGTGCCGTATTCAGCAGGTTTTTTGTGCCTTTTATGCTTCCGGGCATCCGCCTATGACGTCACGGGCCACGTGGACCAATAGGATTGCCGTTGTTTCACACGTGCTTCAGACACCGGTCATGCTGGCAGCATTCCCCATTGTGTCCACTTAGAAGATGCAGCATCTCATTCCCACTCGGGGAACCATGGTTACATGCGTAACCCAAGATGTTTTCCATTAAATTACATTATATTTGTCCCAAATCATTGTTAATGTACAAAATTACTTTACCCTGTTCTGTAAAATTGTGTATTGTGCTTTTTTCAGTGAAACGTTTATTTTTCTGTGGCTCTAATAAAGTCTGTATGCTTCATATAAAGAGCTATAATATAGATCGGGCTTTTTCTTTTCGTTTTGCTCTGTTTTTTTTTTTTTTAAACACCGAACTTCAAACTGATCTATGCCGGGTTTTTTTTTTGATCATTCTTGAACTGAACTTTTGCCCATTTGATGATTAAATAAACTGTTTTGGACTGCCGCTTGAACTGAACGCGAAGCGTGTGTGATACCTGTGAGTTCTCCTAGACGCGGCGCTGCACTTTTGCCCAGTGTGTGACTAACATTTTGTTATTTTGATTAGATAATCATCACATGTTCTAGAATAGAAGCAATTGAAGTGTGAAAGTATGCATACAATCTGTTAACATTAGTTAATTAACTAACTTTAATGATCAATATATAATTAATATTTAATATTAAAATTTGTATTCATGTTCAAAGTATGGTTCAATACTGTTGTTGTTGTTGTTTTTTAATAGTAAATTACTTTTTTAGTTTTTATTCAGTATCCATTTTAAAAACTATTGGTTGAATAATCGGTAGCGGCCAGTGTGGTCCAACCTATCTATCGGTATCGGTAAATCCACTATCGGTCGACCTCTATTTTTCACTCACTGAAAGTTTCATTCATGAAAGTTTCGTCCACTTTGGTGACCCCTGCACTACACCCTAGCATCATTGCGACTTAATATTTCATAATATAGCTATATTTTTAGGAATACATGCATACAGTAGTTTTAGCAATAAAACTACTGTATGCCTATTTTTTTTTCTATCAGATATTTCAGAGGCGTTCAATCCTTGTGACCTGTTTTTAAACAAAAAGACATATTAAAAGTTCAAAGTTTAGCTTCTGTCTGTAATCTTGTATATGATTGTGTGTGTGTGTGTTTTTGGCTGAAAGTGGATAATCTGTGGTGCTGGAATGTTTAAAGCTCTTTTCTATTTGCTTGCCTTGCCATTTTATGCTCCTGAGAGTCTAGTATTTATGTGTGACAGAAAATTCAGAAAATTATTTTTTTTCTTTTTGCCAGGATCAGAAAATTACATTAGCCAAATGCAAACTTGCATCATTTATGTGAGCACTGTATCTCATTGTGTCTGAGCACGTGTGTTAACCTCTAAACCATGGCTCAAACCAATAGTTAGTGTCATAACCTTTTTTCTCTCCTTTCAAAAAATTCAGTCAGAATGACATTTCATTAAAGCAAAAGGGGAATACCAATTAATAATAAATTCAGAAATTATTATTATTATTATCATTATTAGTATTATTATTATTATTATTATTACTACTTTATTCATTTGATCTTTGTTAGGCAGATTTGTTATGCAATACAACTGTTGAATATTAATATTAATATTAATTTACATTTTGACCGCAGCGCATTGACAACTTACTAACCAGTTTTCAGTTGTATGTGACTGCACAGCGCTTTAGACAGATGAGTTCATGGTGCAGATGTTAACACACACAAACCACACGTTGTACTGTAGAACAGCCCAAGTGTGGTCAAGTTGGTTTTGAGACCTGCTTTGATCGCATATGGGATCGCATACTGTACATGCGTAGCCATGGAAAAAGATCAAACATTTCTATTCCAAGCCATTTAAATATCACTAAAACGGATCTCTGGTCAAATCAGTGGAGTGGGAGAACAAGACCTGCAATCTCCTGAGCCATTACCATTTCTCTTTAACTCACGCCCTCTCTTAACATTCACTTGTTCATGCTATGTGGCTTTCATTGTGTCCTTGTGGCTATCACCACTCTCTCATTTCATTCCGTATCTTCTGCTGGAGGATCTATCTTTCTTTATTCACATACTGTATCCAACAAGCCTTCCTTTAAAGTGGTCATATGATGCGATTTAAATTTTTCCTTTCTCTTTGAAGTGTTACAAGCTCTTGGTGCATAAAGAAGATCTGTAAAGTTGCAAAGACTAACGTCTCAAATCCAAAGAGATATTCTTTATAAATTTAAGAGTCAACCACGCCTACCTAAAATGGCTCATCTAACACACCCCCACATGTCTACGTCACGATATGGGAGAAATACATCAACTTCGCGCTGTGGATCACCGGATCGGCTTTCCTCGTGGACAAAGCGGAGTCCAGCCCAGGGTCGTCACATGTGCTTGCCACAAGCCCGCCGGCCGCGCCGTTCTCAAGCCCGCCTGCCTCCACTCACTCTAAGCCGCCGGCCGTTTCTCACTCTAGCCCGCTGGCCGCCGCTCACTCTAGGCCGCCGGCCGTTCCTCACTCTAGCCCCCGGCCTCTGCTCACTCACTGCAAGTACGTTTTTTTATATTTAAAGGATTTGCCACTGATGATTCAAACGCAAGTTTTGGGCAGTGTAGAGTAGCGCTTGTTGTTTGTCATTTCTCTGATCACAAATGCAGACAGGGTTTTATGTTTACGCGGCGCAACGTAACGCGTAAAAAGACAGTATAAGTCATTATAATCCATAGTTATGTCCCCACTGGATGCAACGAATGCCATGTTTATAATGGGTTTTCATGTTTTTTGTCTTGTCGCTCCGGGAGACGGCATCAACAGTATGGTGAGGGGCGTAACATTTCCGTCACACGCTTGAGGTATTCGGCCAATCATAATGCACTGGATAGCTGGCCAATCACAGCACACCTCGCTTTTTCAGACCGATGAGCTTTGTAAAAATCGACGCGTTTCAAAAAGGCGGGGCATAGAGGAGAAACAATAATGTACAGTATGTGGAAAATAATATGTTTTTTGAACCTTAAACCGCATAAACACATTTCATTACACCAAATACACAAAATAATGTTCTTTTTAGCAACATCATATGACCCCTTTAAAGACAAGGCTTCATTTGTGGTTTTCTCTGTTTTTGAGCTCTATTTTTTGATTAAACTTCAGCACAGAATGTTTTAGACAATTAAAGCTAACTAAATGAAAATGTTAAGCACTCAGTGGTTTCTCTTTCTACACTTATTTTGCCGTTTCGGCACTTTACATGACTACAGTATACTTTGGTGTCCCAAAGTGTTTATGCTGTGACAAATAAACCACTAAAAGCACTATCTCACATAATATTTACTTAGCATGAAAACTAGCAAGCTAGTTAACACAAACACCGTCAACCTCAAATAAACTGAATACAAAATAAAACAGCTTATATAATATTTTGTCGGACTATAGGTTAACAATTTAAGATTAAGCACATCATTTTACTATTGAAAGGTCCTATTATGTACCTTATTCATGGACAGTGCCTTTTTAAAATGTCATGAGTGACATCACAGGAATAAATTAAATAAATAAATAAATAAAATAAAAAATAGTATATTTCACAATATTACTAAATTTTATTGTATTATTGCATCAAAAAAAAAAAATTATCAAAAATAAATAATTGTTTTCGCAATCATTACATTCTCACCCTGTGCCGGAAAAAATGTATGAGCTGTGTGGCGGTTTAGGGACAGAAAAAAATGCCACAAATACTGTCTAACAAAATACTGATTTTGTGCACTTTTTACTTGTTCAAATATTTTAAATTGACCTCTGAACTTATCTTTTTTGCATGTCAAAAAATAAATAAATAAATAAAAAAGCATTGATAGAACCCACTGATCTAATTGTATTGTTGAGCTCAACAATCAGGCAGCAATTGACAGTGATCTGACCATCAGACAGATGACAGTACTCTATCCCAGTGATGTAGTGTGATCCAGTGGGGGCAGCAATCATATTTCAGGGTGGCCGTGCCACTCTTTATCACAACTCTTCTAAAATGTAGTTCCAAGTACTCATGTGTGCTCATTGGTGCCCACTCCTGCTGGTGGCGCCCTAAGCGACCGCCTAGTTTGCCTATGCCTAGAAACAGGCCTGGCTATTGGACCCGCAGTCCAAATTACAATGTAAATAATATTCCACCCATTTCATCAAATATTAGCGGTACCCGTGGGGAGCCAACCTTGTGCAGGACTCTGGTTTACAGTGCACTGTGAAAGGTTTGATCAGGAATAAGGGACAATCGATGCATTGGATGTTGAGAGGGAAATTTACCCACCTGTCATGTGCATCACAACATATTGTAAGACGTTTAATAAAAATAAACGAGGTGAAAAGGTGTTGAGGCTTCGCCCTTATTTTTGAATTTCATTAGTCCCAGTTATGATTTATGCGTAGTTGTTCGTGGGAAAGCGAACAAGCAAGACACGACAGTTACAGTATCATGATTATGGTTAAATAAGATAAAAGACGTAATAAAAACAAATTACATTTATTTTCAAATTAAATATGACAACAAACATTTATCATTCAGTCTAGTGCTTTTAAATATGACAATTAAGCGCAACTTGTGTAGATTTATGGAGTAATTTATTAAGGCTTGGCTGCTTCATTTTGGCGTATATTTGTATACGTTTACCATCTAATCAATCTCAGCATGCTTTAATTTTATGTCGCTAGACGTTTGCATCATTAGGGTTAAATTGGCCCTGCGTCCCAATGTTCGTACTATCCATCCTAAATAGTATGTAAGATAAGAATTAGTGTGTCCCAAAGCATAGTATGCTGAAAAGAGTATGCCAAAAAGTCCCCGGATGGTCTACTATCTCAAGTCGATTTTTAAAGTGTGGATCCGTGCACACACTAATGGCTAATATTACCCACAATCAGAGGCGGACAAAGTACTCAACTCCATTACTTGAGTGAAAGTACAGATACTGCTGGTCAAATATTACTCCATTACAAGTAAAAGTTGTAAAGACAGATTTTTACTCAAGTAAAAGTACAGAAGTACTTGCTTTTAAAAGTACTTAAGTACCAAAAGTAAATTTCCTTTTTTATGTCAATGCACATATTTTTTATTGTTGTACGTAATACTTGCAATACCTCTGAAGCAACTTACAATACAGTAATACTCAAGTAAATGTACTTCGTTACTGTCCGCCTCTGCCCACAATCCATTACACTTTGGCGAATTATTCGGTTCACTACAAACACAAATAAAAAACGTTAAAAAACTACAAGCATGCCGAATGTGCGCGACCGACAGTTAAGAAGAGAGGTTTAGATAAAGGGGTTTGAGTTACTAATAATCAACATTTAACCTGGTAAAAAAAAAAAAACTTATTTAATGTTATCTGTGTTATATTTCATCTGCAACAGCAATGTGAACTTTTATAAAAATCGGTTTGGCCATTAACTTTTAAATGCATCATTATACAAAATATGAGAGACCCACGGCTGGCAGATCAACGTGCTACTTCTTTTCTCTCCGATATGATGGGAAGTTAAATTAAATGAAATCTGGAGGATATAAACTGTGACCAGATGATTGACAGGCCAGTTTACAGTGACAGGGTGTGACAGAGTGCTCCGTTAAAGACACAATTGTATGATGTGATAGTATGTCCCAAAGCTTGTCTACTCTTCTACTACACACTCAAAAGTGTGTACTTTTTCTTCACCAAAAAAAGTACATACTTTAAGGGCGTAGTATAAGTAGGCACATTGGGATGCAGCATAAGTCTTTCCTTGGTCTGTGCTCTGAAAGTGATCTGTTAATTCTGCTAAAATATAATTACTAAAACTAAAACTAAACTATATTACTAAAACTAAAACTAAAACTAAACGAAACTAAATTATATAAAAACTAAATAGAAATGTGTTCACAAAATAAAAAATAAACTAAAACTAACAAAAGTATTAATGAAATAAAAAAAAAACTAAACTGAATTTTATTGCAAATTTGAAAACGATATTAAAATTTAAAAACTGCTAAATTATAATAACCATGATGCTCACTAGGGCTGCATTTATTTGATCAAAATTACAATAAACTTAAAAATCTTATTGACCTTAAACTTTTGAACAGTGTTTTGAATAGATGTACTTGAAGCCAGGACTAGATGCATGCGGTTACTTATCTCACATATATCACAGTACTGTAACCCCCCCCCCAATATCCAAAAATAG